>NW_008676384.1:186291-210160 GCF_000695815.1 Acanthisitta chloris
ACAATTCTGTTATGTTGATAGAGGCAATCACAAAAGCTACAATAATGCTCAATGCAGCAGAAAAACAGTGCACAGAGCAGACAGCAATGTTGAAGGAGAAGAGGGAACAGGGAAGAAGAAAATGGGCTTAACATTATTTTGGCAGATACTTTCACTGAAATGAGACTACCTGCAAAAAGAAGGTCAGCAATTGTACCCGTCCAAGAATTGCTCAGCCTTACTGTAAAGAAATCCATGCAACAAATAATTTTATGTTATAAATAACCTGACCCTTATAAACTACAGGACTCCAGCATAAAGACAATGTGGAATGACATGTACTGCCTTTAATATCACAATCCTTAACTGGTGGAAAACAAAAATATTGCAGATTGTTTCACTGGCTGCATTTATTGATTTATCAAAAAAACCTATAAGCTGCTCGCAGTCTCTGCTCTACATTAAACAGTCTAAATAAAGAATTGAAAAAGATGCCTTGAATTCTGCCTGAAGGCTTACTGAAAGCCAAGTCAGGTTGTCAGAGACCTGAAATTAAGCACTACTGAATAAAAACCTTGAAGCATCCTGAATTCACTTCAGCTTGTGAAGATTCAGCATGGCAAGGACATTACATCATTGCGATTTTAAGAAAACATTTGAGAAATAACTGGATTAAGTTCTACTTAGGAGGCAAAAAAACAACAAAAAAAAACCCCACAAAGGTTCATTTTGTCTTGGTAGGTAAACATTCAAGGAAAAAAAACCCCTGAAAACAGCCCACCAGGCACAAATTGCCATTTGGTGACCATAGAGCAGCCTGGGACCAGGCACGAGAAAAACATCCATTTCCCAAATTTTAACAGGTAACCCTGAAAACAGCCCACCAGGCACGAATTGCCATTTGCTGACCATAGAGCAGTCCAGGACCAGGCACAAGAAAGACATCCATTTCCCAAATTTTAACAGGTATTCCCCTCAACATGAAATACTGATCTAGGTACTGGCTGCTTTTTTTGCCTATTTCCAGCTTGTAAGTGTTATTTCACTTGTCTGGATCACTGGGAAGATTACATCCAAACATCAAGCTGACCTGAATAGTGGGCAACTCGTTCTACTGCTCCAGTTGGGCTAAATGTTACTGAGGCATGTACAGCAGGGTACCATCAGCATATTCAGCACTCTGCAGGAAACCTTGTCCAGTTTAAACTGCCAATAGTGTAGCAATACCATCCTTTATGCTTAGAGATGTTAAAAAAAATGTGACAGGAGCTATTCTTACTTTCAGGATGATTTTCACAGTAGGTGAAATTCAAACCTCTGCAGACAGCCAATACAAAAGTTATGCACTACTTACAACTCTATTTTTGATGCTTTCAGTATGACTTAAATGGTCAAAGGTCTTGTACTAGTTCTCTGCACAGCACTGATATCACCAAACACTTGCCACTAGTTCCATTAAGAAAAGTGCAGCTAGGCCTTGAGGCAATGAGTGTATAGCTTATGTATATATGAGTGTATATGCACCCAAACCACCTCATGCAACACTAAATGGCAGTCAAAATGTCAAGCAAGATCTATATTTGTGTGGGTTTTTAAAGAAAAAAAATACCGGTAAGCAGCATATTTCATGACACAAATTCACATTCTAAGACATCACCAGTTTTAGATTTCTCAACTGAGCCAAATTTGACAAGTGATAGCAGTTATCTGAAGTACTTACTTGTACTGATATTGTCAGACTTGCTGCTTTTGGGAGCTGGCCTCTCACACTGTGTGCCTGACCAGTTGGCTGAACATCTAAAAGGATCCAATTAAGACAGTAAAGTTAATAGATGTCAGCTATTAACACAGTAACCTATTAAAGAGACCACCAGCATCTTCTCAAGAGCTACATGAATGACAACAGTGGTTCTACACAATCAACAAGAAGCCTCATGGAAGGAGTCAGCAGTACTCTGCTATGGCACTTACAACATTCTGAGTACTTTTTTAGTTTAAAACTACAGCTTTGTATCTTCATTTCCTGTTATTATTATTCCTGCAGTCTTCATTCCAGAATCCTTTTCTAAAATTCTTGACTAAAAGAACAACAGGCTTAATCAGTGGGATAGCAACATCCTATCTTTTAAAATGTTGAACTCTATAATAAATATGTATTTGCAGAAATATATACATGTGTTTGTGTGTGTGTGCTCAAGCAGCTGTGAGAGTTAAAGCATGAAGGGTTGTCCTAAAGGGACAGGAGTATCTCCTGGCTGCAGAAAGCCCTGAATACTGTTTCTGTTCAGGATATGTGCTCCAGGAGCCAGGTGCCTGGATGAGTACACAGCTATTCTGCTGTAATTTCCTTGTGTGAATATCAATATGCAAATATACCTTCAACTGGGATTCAGAATGCTCCCATGCACAGAAGCAAACACAAGGAGTCCATGGATGCAGACTCAGCAAATCCATCAAAAATGGAAACAAACACCTGACTGAAATTCAATGCTTATTCATCCTGCTGTAAATATGATTAAGTTTACTAGAGAACCTCAAACCCTTCTTGAGGAAACGGCAGGAAGTAGTCACTTTTCATCTGCCTCCATTGCATATTGTGCAATGAATCAAGTTTTTTCTAAGTATTTTTGAATTATTTATGAGTTTCAACATGAGTTATCTTTAGGGAAGTGCAACAGAGCACTACCTTCACACAGTTCTAAGAATGACTGTTATCCGATGTATTTCTAAGCAGGTAAGAAATTTCAGAGTTTAGAGGTGGTCATGCTTAACAACTGATATTGTTCCATAATTTAGAAAAAGTTTGGAAAGGTACAAAATATACCCTCAGCAAGTTCACTGATGACACCAAGCTGTGTGGGGCAGTCACAGCTGGAGGGAAGGGATGTGCCATTCAGAGAGACCTTGACAGGCTTGAGAGGTGGAACAATGCAAACCTCATGGAATTCAACAAAATGAAGTGCAAGGTCCTACATCTGGGCCATGGCAATCCCAGGCACAGCTACAGGTTGGGTGGGCAAGGAATTGAAACCAGCAATGAGGAGAATGATTTGGGCATAATGGTAGATGAGAAGCTCAGCATGAGTTGCAGTGTGAGCTCAGCCCAGAAACCAAACAAATTCTGAGATGCACCCAAAGGAGTGTGGGCAGCAGGTCAAAAGAGGTGATCCTTCCCCTCTACTCTGCCCTCGTGTGACCCCACCTGGAATCCTGCACACAGTTCTGGTGTCCTCAACATAAGGAGGACATGGAAATGTTTGAACAAGTCCAGAGGAGGCCACAGAGTTGCTAAGAGCACTGGAGCATCTCCCTGTGAGGACAGGCTGAGGGAGTTGGGGCTGTTCAGCCTGGAGAAGAGAAGGTTGTGTGGAGAACTCAGAGCAACTTTTCGGTATCTGAAGGGCCTACAAGGAGATGGAGAGGGACTCTGTGTTAGGAACTGCAGTGATAGGACAAGGGGCAATGGGTTCAAACTGAAGGAGGGGAAGTCTAGGTTAGATGTTAGAAAAATGTTTTTTACTTTGAGGGTGGTGAATCACTGGAACAGGCTGTGCAGGGAGGTAGTGGATACCCCAACCCTGGAAGTGTTCAAGGCCAGGCTGGATGAGCCTTGAGCAACCTTGTCTGGTGGGGAGGGGTCCCTGGCCATGGCAGGGGGGGTTGGGACTAGATGATCTGTGAGGTCCATTCCAACCCCTAAAATTCTATGATTCTGTGATTCTATGATTGTGCAATTATTACAGAAGAGCCCTAACCAGTATTCACAGGACCACACACAATCATTTAGGCTGGAAAAGACTTCCAAGATCATCTAGTCCAACCTTTGACTGATCATCACCTTGTCAACTAGATCAG
Source organism: Acanthisitta chloris (assembly GCF_000695815.1). Lineage (NCBI taxonomy): Eukaryota > Metazoa > Chordata > Aves > Passeriformes > Acanthisittidae > Acanthisitta > Acanthisitta chloris. The sequence goes on from NW_008676384.1 coordinate 190,126, forward strand.
AGCACAAAGTGCTACCATTAGTCATTTCACGAACACCTCCAGGGATGGTGACCCTACCACCTCGCTGGGCAGACCCTTCCAATGCTTAACAACCCTTTGTGTGAAGAAATTCTTCCTAATGTCTAACCTGAACCTCCCCTGGTGCAGCTTGAGGCTAATGAGCTCTGCTGGTGATGCTTTTGACTTTCTCTTGCCTTTGCAGATCACTGCAGAAGAATGTCTAGTTTCTCTCTTTGCTCCTAAGCCTATTTCAGCACAACCCAATATTCAGATAAATCTCTTTACTGGATTTCGTGTTAAGCTTTAACATATTTTTTGAAACTAATGTTATTTTTAGTAGGAACCATTATGAAGCTGCTTAACTTCTACAGAGGGAAGGCAGAGATGGTTTTTGAAAACATTATTGATTTATTTCTATATACTGATAGTTTATTATTTCTAGCTGATTCAGGAAGTTGTCACACAATAGTTAAATCGCATTATAATTAAGAAACTCTTCATGGTTATCTAAATAAGTTTGTTTACTTAAATAAATATGGCAAATTCACACTTAAATTTCCTCACTGCAAAGGAACACCAAATTACTAACTAATCACACACATTACGATTCACAACAATATATTTTATAACTGAACCCAACTGACTTTTCCACCTGCTTACCACCACTTTAGCACATCCTAAATCACAGGGAACACACGACTTTAATCTTTCAAAAGATGCATCTGTTCCCTTTTTTTTTTGTTTCAGATCTCTTTTCAGCAATTATATAAGCTAGAAATGCCTGCACTGACAGCTTACCTTACTAAGACATTATTCAAGGAACTTGTTTTTTAAAAATATAAAAAATTTTAATCTACATATATATATGGCCACAAAGTAAGTATCTCCATTCTTTTAGAGAAACACTACCTATCTATATTTAGGATAGCCTACTGGACCTCAAGCTGTTGGCATGTGACAACCATGAAATAAAGACTTTATATTTCTTACTGGGAGTTTGGCATCATTGTTGCTGGGGATTCACCTCATGTGATTAAAGCTTGCTATGACAGGCAGTTTGCACTTAATACTACACTACTGAAAGGGAAAGATTTATTTGTTGCTTGCACTTAATACTGCACTACTGAAAGGGAAAGATTTATTTGTGAGTTAGACACGTCTTAGCTTTGTACCTAAATCCTTATATTGAAGGTTTCAAATACTTTCATTGTATATAAGAATCATTACGATAAATCTGTCTTAAAATGTTTGAAGCATGTTAAGACAGTGAGACTAGCAAAGGAATCACCATGAGACATGCAAGTATAAGCTCATGAGAAAATAGTGTATAATGTACAATTATGCTCTCTAAAAATCTCATAGCAGACGTGACACCACAACAGCTGGTGAAGAAAGAAATCCTACAGCTATATATGTAGTAAAGAGGAACAAATTAAGGCAAAAATGTTATCAGTTCTTTACCTATCTTGACATTCTAATTGTAAAAATATCAAAACACAGCTGAGGCATTTGAGAGAAGTCTTATAAAAACATGATCATTAGTTGCCATTTCCTTTTACTTTTTTCCACATGCTTTCTGTCTCCAGCAAATTTCAAAGAGGCTGAAGCTGGCAGGATTGCAGTCATTTCCTTCTAAACTTTGAGGTGAAATGATTGCCCTTTGATGGTCCAGCAAGCTAGTACAGACTTGTCTTGGGCAGACAGAATAGCAAAAGAAATAAAGCCCTGGGGAAAGGTATGTTTTCTGCAAGGAAATATGACACAGAAAATTAGCCATGAGCAGACACATGAATAATGATGGGGTTGGGACAATTGTTCATGGGAAATGAGCAGGTCTTAACCAGTTTCAATTGTCTTCAGAGAGAAATTGTTCTTTATAATAACATTTTTTGGTATTAGGACATTTAAATTCAGACTGCTCAGTACCTAGCATGGGAACTGACTCCTGGTTCAATTTGATGCACAGTAGTTTGTACCTTTCCAAATCATTTGGTACCAGGAGCTTTTTGTTCTGTCCCACTGCCAACAGCTGTATGGTCAGAGAGGACATTTGCTGTACTGGCAAACAAAAAGGCACTAATGAAGCCACTGGTTTCATTGAAGACATTCATATTATCAGAAACTGGGAAGAAAGAACAGTGAAAGTTTCTAATCTGAGCTGCACATAAAGAAATATGGATGGAAACAGATGGGGAACTTGACAGTGAAGGACAGGTTGGAGTCAGCTGCATGGTGCAAGATGCTATAGTGAACATCTTAAGGTGCAAGTCTCCAGTTCCCAACAGAATCAGTGAAAGATCAAAGAGCAGCAATAGCACAGAGAATGCCAATATGAAAACTGAAAGTGAATGTAATAAATGAAGGTTGTACACGGTCTGCTGCCAAGGTCATTAATAAAACTGTGTCACAGCTCTCTCTGTTACAATTTAGTTCTACATTTAGAAAGACCTTCTGAGACACAGGAAGCCTGTGTGATTGGAATTATTTATTTGGGGGAAATTGTATTACAGAGAGAGATGTTTTAAAACACTCGAGATTGCAAAGGTGTCTCACTTGTAATGAGAAATATTTAGGATGAAGATATTTACATCTCAGAGATTGATCATGCTGTTGTGACAGAATCTATTCATGAGAGAAAATGTATCTCCCCTCTGTTTCTGTATAACCCTTACAGGTCAGTTCACTCAAACACTCTAAACTCAATTATATGGGCACTTGACCAAAAGGAACCATTTGACTATGAAATGCCTGAAAAAAACCAGAAAAAAAACTAGTAAAGAGGCCAGTTTGGTGGCAGTGTACAATTTTTTCAACATTTTGTTTCTCTTTTTCCTCCCCTTTTTTGTTGTGCCACAGGCATTGTCATAAAAATATAATAGAGCAGGCATAATATGCAGTTAGAAGTGCTTTTTTAGACAACGGCTTTCCAACTCAATATACCAGTGTGTACCCAAAAATACAGAAAGCAGTATTGAAAGATTAGTCTAGAAGCATAACAGAATCTATGAAACAGTCCCTATAAAATAGAGGTGGAAGGGGAATTGAAATTTTTTCTTACCTAAAAAAATTCTATTTCTTCATTATACAAAGTAATTCTCTAATTTTGCTTTCCTTTTTTAGTCATGACATAGACAGTAATGTATAGTATAAAGCATCCTAATAAAGTCTTCAGCCTCACCATTTTAAGAACACTTACATTAAAATTTCAATGGAACCTGTCTTATCACTAATATCAAAGGTATTTGTAAGATAAGAGAACATCTGGATTATAGTTATTTACTCTGTGTATTAAATTGCATTGGAAGATTTAAATCAAAATAATCCCCTTTTCTCCCCAAACTCTGTGTGATGATGTGGGATGACAAAAGCCTTGCAATAAACCAAACCACTAAACTATTATAATGAATTTAGCAATACTTTTGTAAATATGTTTTCTTCATGCAGGGAGTTGATATTATACCCACAGATAAACCCTCAAAGGTACAAAGAAATTTCAGAACAATGAAAGACCAAAATACACACCCCAAGAGAGATCAATTACACATTCTGTACCTTCTCCTATATTGTAGGATTTAATTACTTTCTAATAGTAGCTTTTCCATAATTATTTTAGACAAGAACAGAGCACATTTTAGTAGTTTTGTCTAATGAGCATCACTTGGCATCATGTAAGGAAAACAACATAATAGTTAAGGGATATAAGCTTTACATTACCTGAATTGAAATACAGATTACCTCACAATTCAATAAATTCAGAATAGGAAAATTGCATCATCCAAAAGCAGGCAAAACCATTAAAAATTACTTTTGAGGAACCCAACACCACTCAAATTTAGTGACAACACACATGAAAAAATAAAATGAAGCCTTAAACATGTGATTTTAATTTGTGCATTACATTGCTATATATAAATCATCATTTCCAGTTGCTGCATGTTCACTGCAAAGGAACATTCCTTGGGGTGCAACTCAACTTCTGTCATGCCCAGGTAAGAAAAAGAAGTAACTGAGGGTCATTAAAGCAATGTATGCAGTGCAGATCCTAGACAAGTAGCAATAGCAAAAGAAATATGTAAAGATTAAACATGTCTATATGACTAAAGACAACAAAAGGAAAAACAGAGACTGAAATGGTAAAGCAACAAAGGAATGAGAAAGGACTGGTTCAATAGGTATATGACAAACCATGTTTTTCTCCCCTCACAGAGACAAAATAAGCAGTGATGTACAGCAACTGCTACTATGCAAGTTTTATCTGAGCAATTTTGAACTCATGGACAAAGGATATCTGCATTACAGTCTAGTAAGTAAATGCTCAATGAAAAATATACTAACTCCTCTTTTCCAAGATCATCTCATTTCTTCCTTTGACAACCACTCTTCAAACAGCTGTTTGCATTTAATTCTTGAACTAATACAAGTTTGGAATATAAAGTGACTGAAAGATCTTCTATAATACAAAGTTACAACCTGCTGATTACGTTTAAATTCAAGGCATTTACAGCAAAGATATTTTATAGTTGAAAAAGAAAGCTCTCAAAGAACTAGCATAATGCTGTGAAATTCCTGTTGTAATTGTAATTGGGGAGCTCATTAAATATACCCCAGGAAATCATATGGAAAACACTTATTGCAAGATACTCGACAAAATTTTCTGTTCTCTGAGTTGTACTGCCTGTTAAGGTTGCCACTGCCTTCTCCTCTGAGGCAGGTTTCTCAATCCTGCAATTGTTCTACTCTGCAGTGCCTTTTTCTACTCAGCCTTCAGAAAGTGCCAGTCAGGGGACTGCACAGTGTGGTCTCTTTCTTGTCCATAACTGGACTAGGGATGTACCTGAACCTTTTTTTGAACAGAGGTTTGCCATAATGATGAGTTACATTTAGTTATAAACTTGCATGTAATTGCAGCACTTGTACAAGTTGGACATGTACTTACATAAAAATGGTTCATGTTGGAAGACTTTTCAAGATGAAAGGAATGTCAAGAGGAAGGTACAGCATGACAGGCACAGGAGCTGGAGAGGAGTTACTCCATCAAGAGGAATGCACTGTTTTCTTTCTTATTTCTGTGACCTAAACATGTGAACACATATGCACACATGTGCACATGTGTGTGCCCCCTCCCCACTACACCACTCCCAACACACTGTGTCTCCAACCCACTGGATGTAAAGCTGACCAGAACAAGCTGGCAACACTGCAGCAGATTGCCCACAGGAGCTGTGGCTGTCCCATCCCTGGAGGTGTCAAGGCCAGGCTGGATGGAGCTCTGAGCAACCTGTTGCTCTGAGCAGCAGGGAAGGTGTCCCTCCCCATCACAGGGAGTTGGAACTAGATGATCTTTAAAGTCTCTTCCAACCCAAACCATTCTGTGATTCTGTAAGAACATCTCTCTCCTTTATTTCACTCCTGCACGAGGTATTTTTAAAAAATTTATTCATGTCTTCACTTTCAAATTCAAGCTTCTTGTTATCACTTCTAAGCAATTCCACAACTCATTCTCTCTCCTTTTGTTTGCTATTGTCTTTAGCATATTACTCCACCAAAATTCTCTGTTTAGGAATGAAGTAATTTACCATTTCTCCACCCTTCTGTTTTCAGTTTTCTCTCTTACCAAACTTAGGCTAACTTTCAAGCTCCTGTATGGATTGTGCCTTCTCATTAACTATTCAGGATAACTTACTCTTCATTACAGGAGAACTGATGTTTGTTCTAATACTGAAACACAACACGCACGACCTGAAGCTCTCTGAACAGTCAACACATCTAGCCACAGGCAACTAATGGAATGTTGTACTCTGTCCTCTGATTTTCTCTCTGTTTCTGATGACAGCTGGAAAACAGATTCCAAATTCCAGACACACAGAGTAGCACAGACCTCTGCACAGAGAGTAACCTGGGAAGGAATATAGTACTATCCTCTAAATTAGCCAGCACAATATCATCTTCCTTGTTTTACCTGAAAGTTCTCAGCCACAGTCATGCTCCAAAGCTTGTTAGAGTATTTAAAAGCACTATTTAAATTTAGGGAAGGATCACTTACATTATTTGTACCATCTAGCAGTTTTGACTGCAAACTTAGAAACTATCCTTCATTATATGTCTATATCAACTAGTGTAAAGGGGTTATGACCTAATCACATTTAGTAAGAGATAATAACAGACCACATTTATGTGCAGACACAAATAATATTAGTAATACAAATCAGAAGGTGGAATTACAGCAACCTATAGTTACGGTGAAGATATGAAAGAAATAAAAATGAGAGTGGGTAATGTTCTGCACTAAAGAAACAGATACAACGCTGCCTGTGTAACAAACAGTAATGATCTTGTGTACTTGAAAGTACACAAGTACTTGAACTTTTTTCCATCTCTCTTTATTAGTATCATGCACAGTATAATCTCTCTCTAAACCTTGCTTCTCTTGCAGGAATGTATATGCAGGTAGCTAATTAGTGAGAAGGAAACAGAGAGGGAAATAAAGGGAATTATTAAAAGACTGGCTGATAGAACAGATCAAACTGACAGTTTATGAAATACATAGAAAAAATCATTTTTCGATTATCTCCCATCTGAATCTTCTCATCTCCTGCTCATTCTGTTTTCAATTGTGAAGTTACTGGTGCAATTCAGACATATCTCATATGCTTCTAGTGTTATACACATCACACCCCCCTCAAGCCATGAGTAGTACTAAAGAGATCCTTAAAAACCTTAGCATGTGAATACTAAATTGACAGTAACTATATGTCAGGCCATATTACTTTAAACCTCCTCAGTTGTACATTTTTCAGAAAAGGTCACTACCTCAAATTTTAACATTCTGATATTAAATTCTCTCACAGCTTTTGTTATTGAGCAAGAAGGACAATAGTGGTGTTGGTGGAGGAAGAATATTCTCTCTGCTTCTAAAAAAATGCTAAGCATTAGCAATCTAGATTGCATGGGATCTAATATCCAAAGAGAGATCACAGGATATTCTGCATCTTTTAAAACCTGACAGAGCAGTCATTGAAACTGGAGACCAAATTCACAAAACCTTTTTTTTTTTGGTGGCTTATATGCAGCCATGGCAAGGCCTTAATGAATCTCTAAAAGCACAACTTCTATTTTGAATGTGCAACTGATATTAAGTGCATTCAACTTTTGAAAACCACCTTGAGACAGGAAGATAGAATAAAAATCTACCCTAACAGTAGAGATTAATGAAAGGAGAGTCTGTTCTTCCAGGATTATAGTTACTCTGTATAATTATGGCTTTAGGATTGCCCTTTAGAACAGATAAATCTTTTTCTCTATTGTCTTTACTGAATGATAATAAGGGCTTGATTATGTATAAAGTTTGCCTTCTCCACTGATGTTGGCTGTGAGAGAAAGCAGAGTTCCTGAAAAAAAATAAAGCCAGACCTATTTCTTCTAAAAATCACCCACCCATGAATTAGAGCCTGGTTAAGGAAAATGTTAGCTCTTAGCTAAGTGTCTCTCAGAGACCAGAGACAGATGTCATACATCAAGCATACCTACATGGTCACACATACAGGTTAGGTTGGAGAGGTAAATCTCAGTGACTCTCATGAAGCATGGGATTCTTTCCCTCCTTCCTGATCCTATTTCTTCTAAAAATCACCCACCCATGAATTAGAGCCTGGTTAAGGAAAATGTTAGCTCTTAGCTAAGTGTCTCTCAGAGACCAGAGACAGATGTCATACATCAAGCATACCTACATGGTCACACATACAGGTTAGGTTGGAGAGGTAAATCTCAGTGACTCTCATGAAGCATGGGATTCTTTCCCTCCTTCCTGATGTCTTCTTCGTGCCAGTATCCAGTGATAAAATTACAAACAAGCTTCAGGTAAGAAGCAATTTGGCATCAGAAAAATCAAGATATTAGGAACAACTGGAGGTTGAACTGAGGTTGGCAAGGAGAACTGAGACGTGGAGGAAGTCTTCTTCAATAGCTGTCTTCAACTCATCAAACAACTATTTGCTTCTCTTTCCTGTCCTCTAAGCTACCTTGGCTTTGTAAAGAAAGCACCAACTTAGAAGCCTCTCTTAACAATTCACAGACAGTGGTGGCCACACTAACCCAACAATTACTCTAAAGAGACAACAGGAACACTAGCTCTATCTTAGCTAACAGTCTGAATGTGAAAAAGTGAATTATCTACAAAAGTTTCATTTCCACTTAAACTTCTGATTACCAGTTCACCTGAAACACTGCCTCACACTGAAGAGAAACTTCAATTTAATCTTTCTCTACCACCTCTTCTTCCATGTTTCCTCTCTTCCACCTTACAATCCATTTAATAAAAAACATTTTCCCAAATAATGTTCAAATAGCCCTGACAAGATGAAAGCAAAAGGACTGTTCAGTTCTGCTAAAAGTCCTGACGTGCTTTACTGCTTTTCTTTTCACTTGAGCTTGGATTATTCAGCCTACAGCCCATGTACCTAATAAATGCAATGCGAATACTGTCACAGTAAGAAGATACAAGAAGTAAACAAAGTAAGTTCATTATTATGTTCAAAACGTTTCAATTCCTTCCTGATCTGTGGAAGATAACCTTCTCAAAGGGAGAAACCACAGCTTTCATCTACAAAATAGTCTTTGGGTATCAACATTTCACTTTCTGCAAGGAAGAAAACCAAGACTAAATGCCACTTTAGTATAAGTCCAGCTTTTCCTCTTTTGTGTTCAGTCTTTTTTAGGACTTTGCTTTTCACTCTTCCATCTTATACCACACATGAAATACATGACTTTGTAGGCAGCAACATGTTGTTCTTAGAGCTGCATGATTCTGAAAACCCAAGTATGATACAAGGAACACAAACAGTTCCAAGCACCCATGTCCCCCACAATGCTGATCAACTGATCTACTCCATACTCCTCCAAGTCTAAGAAGTGGCAGTCAGGACACTAATCTCATTTCCAATGGATTTATGATAGCTCAAGTCAGAGAGTTTCATTACATGAGAACACTGACAAAGGAATTCTGATCATATATTTATAAAATATTATTCACTACACCTAGTCACTGTCATTACTACACACCAGGCACTTACATCACATCCCCACAGCATTTTATGCTTTCATAAAACATGCATTTAGATGAGATAAGATTAAAGTTGTTTGAGTTTCATATTTTATCCCAAGTCTAGGTCTTTGGTTCATGATTTCATTTCTGACTTTTGCATCCCAACTGTTGGGCACAGCTATGTTGATCTGACAGGTATTTCAGATATCTCTGTACTTCCACCTTGCAGCATTTTCAAAGACTGTTTCTTTCCCTGATGAAGATTAAAACGTTCTCATTAAGAAACAGACCTAAAATCCATTAGAGAAATATAGACTACAAATGTAAGTGTGTTATGTATTTTTTATCAGAGAAGTCAAAGTTATGATGCCACTGACATACTTTTGTTTAGCAGTTTCTATTTTACAGCATTATTTCTATAAAGTTAACCACAAGACTTATGAATGCAAGTTTAACTCCTAAAGTGGTATCTAAATAGCTCTTCTCTTCTTTTCCCTGTATGGATAAGAAATAGCAAGTCAGGTTGGACTATAGAACATGTGCAATGTCACTGTTTGCTAAATTTTATGCTATGTAGGATTAACTTGGTAAAATATCTCAAAATAAGAGCAATAAAAGCCAAGAGGCATTTTCAGTATTTTCAAGTCATTTAGTAAAAATAAAGCTTTTTATTTCTTCCTCTAATGATACACACGCTCCAAATGTATGTTTAAATATACTCATCAGTGCAACTATCAAAGGCTAAGTGTGTATTATAGAAATGGGCCCCCAGATTAAGTATATATTGTGAAATGTATGTGAATGTGCATGACTTGAACCAATGAACTGTGGCCTGGAATGATGTCACAGAATGTGCAGCATTAAGTGGAAGGTTAAACCTACTTGCATCTCGGTTCATTAAACGCAGTTAAAGTGCAAATTCCCTCATTCTGACAGTAGTAATCACAAGGGTTCACTTTCTGGTCACAGCGCTGACTTTTAAACCCCACAGAGCATCTGCAGAATTTCAGTAAAATAGACCTATATAAATAATTCTGCCTTTTGCTGGACAGATTTTAAACGCATTATATATAATGATGGTAAGATACACACACACACATACACAGGCACACACTCACAGAAAACAAAATTAATACTCTTTTTTTTTTTCATGGAAAGTCCATTTGGCAGTACTGAAAAGTTTGCTCATCAGTGTTGATCAGTTGTCAGATGTGCTATGCAATTCTATTGATTGACTCAGACTGCAATGGCCTTAAAATTATTCATGACCATTTTTGTACCATTGTTAATGGTATCAGTACATGACATAGCACTTAGGTATCGTAAATCAACACACAAATTAGAGTATGTAACTTTTTTCCCTTGAGATGCTATGGCATTCCAGATGAATTTCAGAAAAAAAGCCCCAAAACTACAAACCACTTTTGTAAGGAAATAGAAAGAAAAAAACCACAAGTTTCCAAAGCAGCCATTCTAGATATTTAAGCAAATGAATCATCAGACTTAGTCATCATATTTGGGCCTTACATATTAAAAGCTGTGATATCTGATTTTTGCTGTGGTTTATCAGTCTCTCTAGTCCTCAACTAAAGACATTTAAGCAGGCACCAGTAACAGATAAAAAGGTCTGGATCAAAATAATAATGAAAAAGAAACATAGACACTTAAAGAATTTTTAACTCTCTAAAGGCTACAATGCAGAACTGAATTCCACTCTCTCAGACCCCAAAGTTCACACATCTGTTGGCAACTTCTTTTCAATAGTACAACTACAGTTGTTCCCTTTTGCACAGTCAAAAGTGCTTCAGCTGTCACAGGGAGGAACTATTGGCCCTTCTCTTACACTGGTCAGACTAACAAAATCTAGGCATTTCTCTGTGAAACTTCCTTGAGAGTCTGAGTACAACAGGCACTCTCTTTTAAGACCACCCACCTCAGACACACCAGCAAGATGAGGGGATGGCTGCATCTGTATTTCCAAAGCTGTATAGTGTCAGACCTCTTTGGGCAACAACATATGCCACCTTGGAACATGTGAGTCCAATTCTCTCTTCCAACACCTCTCTCCTTCAACCTGGAGGATGTTCCAACCTCCAGATTGTTCTGAGAAGTGGAAGACTATTCCACAATTGAGCTTTTCAGCAGTGCAGAAAAGACTGGATCATTTAGTAGTCAAAAGTGAAAAAACAAGGAGTATGACTAGGTAGCTCATTGTAACTGACAGCAGGAAAGAAATTAGTTTTTTGCTACAGTGACTACTTCAGTATTTTATATTGAGCAGCTGTAAAAGTAGATATACCATAGCTCTCAAGAAAGGACTAGAATGTAGGCTTTTCTCCCTCTTACAATGGCACTTCACAATCTAGGCTACAGAACCCCATTTTCTTTGGTATTTGATGTCTGGGCTTAAGAAAAGCATCTTGAATTATTCTCTCAACCACAGCACAGGAGGGAGAGTGCAATCTCACCACAGAGCAGCCACGTCACTGTGGGCAGTGTGAAGGTTAGGGCAGAAAGGAGAGATACATGAGCACATCCTCAGACTCATAAGGGAAATAAACATTGACATTACTCTTCCTATTCTCTAGCCATCAGGAAGGATGTTTCATCCCCACACCTCTGACCATCTTTATAGAAGAAAAGATTTAATCCACCTTTGAGATGCTGGGCAGACAACCATCCTATGCCTCCGGGTTCCATTTCAAAACAAATGCCTAAACAGGCTTTGGGTCTGGCCTGAAATTATTAAAGTCTCAAACACATATCTTTGTATCTATATGCATTCACATTGTACTCCTTAGTTATACCTTTCAACACACCTCTTGGAAAAATAAAGGCAAAGTCTCAGGTTACAGAAATAGCTAGAAAATATACTGTAAGTTATGACTGCAACCAGCACATTATGCATCCTAGAGGGAGCAAAAATGCAGACACGTGCACAATAATTTTATAATTTGTTGGAAGACAGATATTTTAATGATCTACATGATACTCACAGACAGACAGGTATATTTGTCTCTGGGTCCAGCTGGCATGTACCACCGTTGTAGCAGTAGCCATCACATAACTGACAGGTAGAGGCTATCTTGCCATTAGTGCAACTGTCATGGTTAAAAAAAAAAACCACAAAAACCAACAAAAAGCAATCAGTATTTTTGTAAATCAGGTGAATTCCCTTATAACTATTTATCTATTAGAATACTGATTTTATCTTTACACCAGATCTACTGATTGCAAGAGTTCTAGGTTTCCATTTTGAAAAGCTGGCAGAGAGATAATTACACAAAATATCTTCAATCTTTCCCTTAATGAAAATAAACTATTATTAATATACAAAATAATCACTCAGCAATAGAGCAGCACATCTTCCTACCTATGCCTCCATTAGTATACAGTATGTCTCTATCACTGTCACAGGTAATGCAGAATGAACAAATTTCAACAGTGTGGTAAACCTTGACTGTTAACTTCGTTAATTTCAATTTTTCCAAGTGAAAATCCAACTAGTCTCCTGCTACAGTATGCTTCCCCCAGTGAGAAGTGCTCCAGAAGTTGGTTTAAAAAGGCAGGAGTCAGTGGGTTTTGTGTGGGCAGGAACTACACAAAGGATCTGATCTGATGTGAGCAGTTCAAGGACTAGGCACTCTGTGAGAAATTTAAAGGATAATGCAATATAATCACTATTAAATGTATGATTTGGAACAAAGTCACTCCTCTCCACACACTTACTTGCATACTATGTCATTACTGTCCTTGTTTATTATGCAGTGTCCCCCGTGGCACCTGACACACTTGTCCACTTCACATTTTGGCCCTTCAAATCGTACTGGGCAGACACATTCTACACTTCCATCATCAGAAATAGTACATGATTCGGAGTTCACACAGTAATGGTGGCAAACATCTGGAAGTACCATGAAAGCTAGTTACTAACAGGAATTCAGGAGTATTATAGGAAAGCTCTTATGTTTTAAAAACGTACTATAATAAACCAAAATGATAACTGAAGCTGATGACACACTAGCAACTACAAGAATACTCCATAAACAGATACATAATATATTAATGATGCAAACTTGGGAAGCGAAATAGAAAGATAAACTCATAACTGATTTTTTTTTTTTTCTCTTTCTAGTTGTCTAACCATTTATGGCATCATCCCACATAATATAAAGACTACTGATGAGAAAAGCAGAGCAATGCTAATGTATTTAATGGGACGTTGGCTGAATAAAAATCTTTTGATACATTCACATTACCATTAAGAGCATTATGCCAAACTGAAATTGAAACAATATTTTGAAATAATTATGTTTTATTTTCATTTATCCACATATTAAAATTTCATGATGTTCTAATAATAATATATAAAGACATAATCCATAAGTTCCACAAAATACTACATATATGCTTATCTTTATAGACCATGCAATACTCTGTTATCTTATTTAACTGCTTAAATGACTGCAGGACTGAGATTTCAAGTAGTGAATCCTTTAACTCTTCAGAAGTGCCACTATCTGTGTCATTTTTCATTCCTCTTAAAAAAAAAACCAAGTTGCCTAACCAAAAAATTCTTCCAGACCTACAAATCATGTCCAGAAAATCTGTGGCTGTCCCATCCCTGGAAAAGTTCAAGGCCAAGTTGGAAGGGCTTGGAGCAGCCTGGTCTAGTGGAAGGTGTCCCTGCCCATGACAGAAGAGCTGAAATTCAATCGTCTTCAAGGTCCCTTCCAACCCAAATCATTCTATGATTCTATGCAATGGCAACCTCAACCTCGAGTATGAAAGTTTAAGCTCTCCAGCTGGACACACTGCCACCAGAAAATTGGAGACTACTAAGATATATTTTGCTGTATATATTCAAGATGGATGACCATAGAATTACAGAATGGTTTGGGTTGGAAGGGACCTTAGAGATCATCTAGCTCCAACCCTCCCTGCTGTGCCCACTTTCCACTAGCTCAGGCTTCACAAATCCCCATTCAACCTGGCCCTGAACATTGCCAGAGATGGAGCATCCATTGCTTCTTTGAGTGTGATTTGTGAGGGTATCTCATAAAGTGGGAAACACATTTTGCACGTGCTATTTTCTGCTCAGTTCTTCTCCCTCTTCAAGGAGTATGTACTGCTGGAAGAGTTCTGCTAAATGACAGAGCATGACTGTTGGAGGAGTTATTTCTGTTTGATTATTCGTTGGATGTCTCCATCTAACTAAGCAGGCTGTAGGCTCATCTACTGAGCAACCAGAGAAGCTTAAAAGACATGGAATGAAGTTGTTCATTGCTTGTCTTTCCTCAATTCAAGGTATGGCAATTTGCAGCAGGGGGGCTGGTTTTGGAACAAAAACCACTGCAGTTTGAAACTTAATATTGAGAGTCATTTTAGGAAAGAGCAGTGCAAGTGGGAAGCTTTTCTATGTGCATCAGGAAAAAAAAACCAACCAATCCCAAAACCTAGAAACACAAAATTCATACTCTAAAACAAGTATTGGCTTTTAACATTGATTGTAGTCACAAACACAACTTATATATTCTGTTGCATCTAAAATGTTTATGCTACATTTGGGCTGAAATGACAAAAAATTATTTATTTTTGTTTTTCCTACAGAAAGGAATTTCAGTTTCAGGGAAAGTCACAGCTTGTGAGATCACTATATCCACTTTGAATGGTTGTAACTGCATGAAAACGTTTTCCATTTTTTAGGTTGTTTGGGCTTTAAATGATACAAGAAATGAACTTTAACTACTCGGTATGTCTTATTTCTGGAATTTAAAATAGGGAGTTAGATCCAAATGCATCAACTTCATGTGGATTTAATAACATGCTCAATGGTAGTGGAATTCGATGCAAATTCATTCACTGAAATTTATTTCAGCAGTGCCAGTGTCTTGACATGGAGCACACATTTTGGTTATTAGCCCTTATGTGAACTAATCACAGGAAAAACTCTGCATTGGGTAATTGGAGACGATAAGTGTGAGGAAAATAAGGTCTTTGCAAGCTGGTAATACTGCAAGCAAATGTCTTCTCCCTGCCATAAAAACCCCACTAATAATATTTTCAGCTTGGGAGCAGGAGTAAAATACCTATGCACATTCATGTATCATCCTTTGCATATGAACTAGTTTCAATCACAGCAAAGAAAGACTGAAAAAGATATCTTGGAGGCAAACAATCATTGCAATAATGCTGTATTAATGCATTCCAACATGCATACAAAGTGAATGTGATTAATAAAGCAAAAAAAAAAAAATCACACATATGTGTGAATAAAGCAAAAGAATAAAAATAAATATGGACTTCATATACATATTATTAACTGCAAACCTGTACAATTTCACAACTGTTATTGGCCACATAGTAAAAAAAAAGATTGTAAGACTTTTCTTTTTCCCCTAAAAGTATTAAGCTTTAAATAAACAAAAGCTTAATTTTATTCTGTATTTTATAATGTGCTCAAGTCTCTGTATTGTGGCAGTTTCCCAAAGTGTCAGCAGACAATCCAAATCTGATAATAAGCACTGTTTAAAAAGTACCCCTAAATTTACATTTAAATTAATTCTTAAAAAAAAATAAAAATGTTTGCAGAAGCATTCAACTAGAAACAATTTGTTTGGTTTTGGGTAAGCCTCAAGTAAATATTTTTTCTTAATCTGTGTGTCTGTCTGTGCGTGATTTATGTACTATACCATTTCCAAATACCCAATTGTGTTTGCAGATAGTTATTTGTGGATCCATGCAGTTTGTTTAATACCAAGGGGGAGAGAATCACAATTACTGCTGGTTTTCCATTCAAAGGTTTCGATTTATTTCATAGTCTCCCAACTGGAAATGTATTCAGTTTACTTCAATACAAATCCTATTTAAGACACACACTAACCCTTTCCATGTTTGACAGACCTTGCACTAAAACTAAATACCTTTTGAATCTTGTAGATAAGTCTAAACCAGACCTTTATAACAGCTAATTTCCCTTCCCTTTTGTTTAAATCTTGCCTTCTTGGGCACATTCACTGAATTATGCACAAAAGAGATGATGTCTTTCACATTTAACGTTCAATTCTATAACAAGCACTGTGACAGTCCTGTCTTTTAGAATGCTACAGTCAAAGCAAAGTAGGAGTAGAAAAAAAGGAGATGGTAAAAAAAAGCATCATTCTGAGCTCAGAAAATGAATCTGTTTTAACTTCGAGTTGCTTGTGAGTCATCATGTTGAAGACACATGAGGAAGACAAACTGTAATTTTGAAGCAAGTGACCAGAAAAAGAAATTCAAGATCGTGTTCAAACGTCTTGAGTTACTGAAGAGATAATGGTGAGAGAAAAAGCCTGGAGAGAAAAGAAATATAAACAGAGTAAGAGCAAAAGGCCTATTGGTTGATAATCTTCTTTTCCCCCTCTGCTGTAAAAGAAGTAAAAAATTAAAGAAAGTTGTAGAAAGCGAGAAGAGCCTTTCTAAAGGCAAGAGAACCTTTGGCAAACAGTGTCTCAATGAGAAAAGACTGATGGGTCAGTGTAGTGGAAAAGTAGGGAGAACTTCAGATGCAAAGGATACAATGTAAGTCATGAGAATTAAACAAGAGTAATATTTAGAACCCTTTAGAATTTCAATACCAGGATGGGGCAGAAACCATACTCAAAGGGATCTCAGACTCAGCAAGATGAAGTACTATAGCAATGTGAAACTCAAACCAGTTATCAATATTCTGCTTAATGCAGTTAGAAATAAAAGCCAAAAGTAAAGTAGCAGTTTGAGATGCATGTGTTGGCCTGCAAAGGGGCATCAGAAAGTTCCTTAACCAACTATGTCAATTCACTATGTTTAGGTATTCCACCAGCATAAGATACCAAATCTGAGAAGCTGGAGTAGAAAATTTGAACAAAATGATCTCATGTCTGCTGACAAAGACATTGCACATGTTCATCCATGAAAATAATAAAAAAAATAATTCCTTAAAAAGCTCTTTCTTCATCTAGCCAAGTAGAAGGATATTACAGAAACATGTTCAAATTGCTCCTGAACACATCAGATGACATTCCCTTAGCAGTACTGATCATCTGGGGCTAACTTTAACATCGCAGTAAAAAAGAATCACCCAAATGGGTTTTAAAATTCCATTTTGTGGGACATTTATTACAAATCCAGATGGAATACTTGGTGGAGGTTACTTACAATACTGACACCTGTCTCCTGTGTACTCAGGCAGGCAGGTGCAGAAGGGCTGGTTGCCAGCAGTGACACTGCAGGTCCCTCCGTTTTGGCAAAAGTGGTTGCAGACTGTCTGGTTGCAGTTCGGCCCTGTAAAACCCAGTGCGCAGTTGCAGGTCGGCCGACCTAGTCAAAACCAAGAAAACTATTTTATGATAAAAATAAATACAGATCAACACAATAATCAGCTCTTTAAAGACAGATTTAGCACAACATTAGCGAGTTTTAATGTATGAGCCCAACTAGTTTCTCTAGACACTAATAGAACAAATGTTTGCAAACATTGCTTGAATGCAGAACTTTAAAGTTAGCGCTGTGAGATGTGGAAACCTCTAAACCTGAATCGATGCATTTTTACACTTGGGCATGACTCTTTTATGAGGAGAAAAAAAGAAGTTATTTTAAAACATGAAATAATTTTAAAAGATGGTCTTAAGTAGAAATTTAAGAACATAGAATCGTCAAGATTGGAGGAGACCTCTAAGATCATTGAGTCCAACCATTAGCCTGCCACTCTGCTAGAACCCCTAAACCATATCCTCCAGTGTCAGATCCAGACACCTCTTAAACACTTCCAGGGATGATGATGCCACTGCCTCCCTGGGCAACCTATTCCAGTGCCTGAACATCTAACAGGGAAAATTTTTTCCTACCATCTAATCTGAATCTCCCGTCCCAGCTTACAGCCATTCTCTCTAGTCCTCCCCCTGCAGCCATGGCAGGAGAGACATCCCCCACCTCTCTACAACCCCTTTCAGGTAGTTGTAGAGAGTGAAAAAGGTCACCCCTGAGCAGCCTCTTCTCAAGGCTAAACAAACCCAATTCCCTTAGCTGTTCTTCGTACAATACGTGTTCTAGACCTTTTCTGCCCTCGTTGCCCTTGGCTGGACTCGCTCCAGTGCCTCAATGTCCATTTGAAATTGAGGGGCCCAAAACTGAACACAGTACTTGAGCTGTGGCCTCAGCTGAGTACAAGGGGATGATCACTTCCCTAGTCCTTCTGGCCACACTATTCTTGACTAAACTATTCATGTCATCCTGCTGTACTGGATTCCTCCAGTTGCAGAGGATAAATATTTGTACAATCAGCGTTGGTGTCTCTTCGGAATGCACTCCATCATTCTGAAATATATAAACCTTCACATGTAATCATGTGAATATACAAATATTTACTAATACACTAATAGCTACACTTTGCATAGCAATTTTTATTAAAACACAAGTATCTGTGCCTGTTTTGTTCTCCTACCTCTCTCAGATAATGAATACTGTTACATAAAAATTGCTGTCTGGCATCAGCCCAAAGATGCATGTACCATCAATATTCAATGGCTGAAAAGCAGTGAACACTTTGGATGAACATTTGCACAAAATGAACACCTAGTCTACAACTTCTTTTCAAAGGTTTTTAAAATAATGTTTAAAACCCAATCCATTTCCCTCCTATGATTCTTCCCTATTGTAATTTTCGCATTTTTTTTTCCTTATCTAAATCTCATGTCTAGAGGATTTATAGCTGCGTTACAATTCCACTGCTTTATTAAACCCTTCTCCTCTTCCCTGACTTATTTTCTGAAGGCTTATCTTCTTTAAAACAAACTTCTAGATCCCATTAATATTTTTCCATCTCCTGACTTAGCTTTTATATCTCATTTGTAATCTTCTCGTCAAGTAAATGACCTGATGTGTCCAGCTAGCCATCTCCCTTCTCACTTCCTAATAATCTATTCTCATCCTTGATTATCTCTTACAAGACATTATTTTTCCCCCACCTCCTTCTCCTTGCTTTCATTCAACTTTAAGACTTCTCTTAAATTCAGGGAGAACAGACCAAGTTTAACGTTTTTATTTTTTTCCTGGCTTCTTGGGAAGGAAAGAGAGGAAGATTAATCGTGACCTAAGAAGATTTATGAAATAAAGGGGTAGACAGGATGGTGTTCATTTGAATAATGAGGAATCCATCCAGCTGGCAAGTACAATCAAGAACTTTATGGTGTGACTGCAGAGGAATGGATAGCTGACAGGCAAAATCTCATCCCTTTGAGTGAAGTCGTGGACATACCACATCTCTGAGTAAAGGACTGTGTGTAGACTAGTGAGAGTCAAATAGGTATCAGATAGAACACAAGAAATGCATAGTAAGTAGACTATGGAAAACCAAATCAGTACCACATGTGCTTTATATAAATGGCAAAACTCTAAGAATTACAGTTGGAGAACCAAGGTGTTGAGTCTTGAATGGGAACAACAACATCATCTCATTGGCTATAGCAAATTTGGAAAAGGAAGGTGGCTAACAGGCTATTGTAAAACTAAGACACATTTTTTGATATCTAGTCTTTGCTACTGCCAGAACAGGGTTACATTTTAGGAAGTGCTAAAGTCAAACAGATTATCAAGATAACTACATAATGTACTCTATGTGTGATGCAGAAGCCTTTTGGGCTGGAATTACAGGCATAAACAGGAAAAATAACCTATCAGATTTTATTACTGACAGCCCAATCAAGGTAATGATATGACCACAGAATCTGGAAGAGATCAGAGAAAGTCAGGGTATATGTCAGTTATGAGAGACCCCACACTGCTCTCTAAGGCAGTAACAAACTGCTTACATATAAACAATCCTACTTCATGGAGGGGTGGATTTGGGAGCACACAAGAGAAGCTATGCTTGGCTTGGGCCTGACTTGGTTTCAAACACACAGAAGAGCCAAAATCCTAAGTAGTCAAGTGAAATAACATTAAGGGTTACTTTCCCATAATAATTTTCTCCCATATTCC
>NW_008676384.1:210180-232774 GCF_000695815.1 Acanthisitta chloris
CCACTGCTTGATTTATTGCTGCACTATGACTAGGTCCCTTCCTAGTTCTTTTTTGTCTCATTATTTCCTCATTTTAACACAATGCCTGGTGTAGGTATCTACAACTACTTCTCCTTTTGCCTCCTGATGTTGTTTACCACAGCTGCATCCAAAACTCTGAAATGTGCAGGACTGCTTACCTTGTTGTTGCTTCTTCTCCATTTAGTTGGCTGGTTCATTGAAGTAATTAAGATTGAACTGAATCTTGCACAAACCCCACAATTCAAATTTTCCTCTGGTCTGCCTTTGTTCTAATACCATGCAATCATTTAATATCGTACTATTCGGAGAATTTTTCAATGCAAGTGAAGAACCCTCATTTTGTCTACTCTCCCTGATTCATGAAGAATGATTTAGTCATTCTTTTTCCTTCACTTACTTCTTACCCTTCGTACATGACACCCTTCATGTAATTCTTTTCTATGTTTTCTATTTTAAGCTATGCTAATTGAAAGTGTTTTGCAAATCATCCTAAAGGCCATGAGATCAGTTAGTCTCTTCCTCTAATGAGTACAGCAGGAACAAAACCATTGACCTAAAAATAGCTTCAACTAGTTTAATATGCATCAGCCTGGTTATTCATATCTGTCCCCTGTGATCTCAACATTAAATCAAAGATGTTGAACTCAGATGTTAGCACAGATTCTTCTTGTTTTTCCCCATGTATACACTTGTATTTAAATTTCTGCCCCCAAGCCAAGGGGTTTCACATAATCCTTCATCTGAATCAATGCTTCACCAAAAAAAAGATAAAATAAAATAGTGATAAAACTCAGATCTGGAGGTCTGAAATCAGTTTGTATTATTAACACTCCTCTATTTTTTAAAATGATGGGACAATGATATTTTTCTAGTTGGTAGAAAAGATTATTCTATTCTTTGCTAATGTAGGCTTATAAATATGCCAAACTGCTGACAGTTGTATGAAAATTTAATACAGAATAGCCTAAACCCCATTTTTGTCACTCAATTTAACATGACTTTCAGTAATGTTAATAGTTCATTGCCTATTTATACACAGACTGTTGGCATCTAAAATAATACCAATAATGACATTTTCATTTGCCTTATTCTCATAAATTATTTCTGATACAAAATGGTTCCAGGAACAATTTAACAAAACTGCAGTATTAAACAATGGCAAACAATGCCATAAGGTTTTGAATCATGGAACCAGAGTATAGATTTATGTTTGCAAAGGAAAGAGTCATGTTCACCAAGATATCACACAGCCCAACAAACAACAGTGGCAAGATGAGCTCATGCAGAGAACTTTAGCATCTTCACTGGTCATGAAGTCTCAGGATTAGAGCTCTACAGGCAAAGAAATAAAATTGCTTCTTAATTCTAGACCCTCACCACCACAGAAATGTTCACAACACATTAGCACATAGAAAAAAATATTAATATGGAAAGTGGCTTATGGAATGCTAAACTGCTTCAAAGGCAGAAGAGAATAAAGTAAAAGGAGAATGTTATGATGACCCTAAGACATATGAAGTTCTTTTCAGCAATAGGGCATGAAAAAATAGGTGAAATTTTTGACATGAAAATGAAATGTAGTTTCTCCTTTTTTTACAAAAAAAAGAAATTCAGAAAAGAAGATGACAGGGATCAAAATCCTACTATGTTCAAGTAGGTTTTCATTACAGAGGCTGTAGTTACTCCCTAGTTTAATTCCCTATACGATAGCAACTGCTATATAAGAGCTTTTCAAAAAATCTTCAAAAATAGGTAATAAATATCTTAGTTCTCTATCTCTGTAATATCTGGGTGATTACCTTTGGGGATCTAATCATATATCTTAACTTCCTATTTACATTTACTTTGAAAGGAACAGAACTCTAAGGACATCAACTTTCATTCATGCTATTGCCTAAAGAACTGGGAAATCTGTTGTATAACCACATAAGGTATTTTGCAATTAAAAAAACCCCAAAACCAAAACCACTACACAACAAACCTAGGTCAATAGCACTTTTTTTTTTGGTAAGCTTTCTGCAAATTTTGGCAAACAAGATCATCCAGATGAATGCCAGCACTAAGACCTACATTATTTATTTCTTTTTTCCAGTCAATGGTAAATTCCCCACCAGCAATATCTGGTTTTAAGTTGTTATATGTGAATATGCACATGGAATTTGCATATTTCACTTGCTGTCACTATTAAGGAAAACAAGGTGGCACTGCACCAGTTTTCTTCAGCAATATCATGTCTTTTGGAGTCATTATCAACAGTCTGTAGGAATCACAGTAATTCATTTCTGCATGGCTGATGAGCCATAATTAGCTCCACTGAACAAATAATGGTGGAGAGAAGCTGTATTACTGTACATAGGTGAGCTGACTGGGATCAATCCTAACAGATATACAGTCTCTCTGTGCTGTGAAAGGGAGAAAAGAATGATCTCTAAATATGTAAGTTTTAAAGGCTGCACTTTCCAAGGCTGGTGGTGGTGGTTCTGTTGGGACCCTGAGATAGCTGTGCACCACAGCAGGCAGAGCAACCTCCACATCCAGCAAAATACCACCCTCATCCCTTCCCACAGTCCCTGTCCTGCTGACAAGATGATGGAGCAATCCCCCTTTGGAGACTACTGGCAAAGTAAGCAAGTTTTTCACTGACAGTAGACACCAAATCACCTTGTTTTGCTTATAAAATAGAACACAAAATAATATCTGCTTTACATACAATGATTTCTGAGACTATTTCATCCATTTTCATTTAAAGGAAAGACAGTTTTTTCAGTCATTTTGATAGAAACATCACAATCCTACATGGTTAGACACACTCTTTGTACTGTAAATATCATACAAACATATTTAATTTTGCGAACTAGTTAACCTAGTTCATGTGTTCAAGACATTCAGTAAACGATTATTTCATTTTTACTTTGAACTGTAAGGAGAAAGAAAGTGCATTTTTATGGCAACATTTGCATTTTTTTTCTCCAAATTCCCATTAATTTGGCTTACTGGAAAGTGTTCATTATTATGCCCAAACTTTTAATTACACGTCTCAGATGTGTACTTTTAATTAACTGATGACATTTTCTTTGTTCAATTATTGTAGTTCAATACAACTGTCGTAAACTTATAAATTTTAATTAAAGCTGCCCCAATCTCTAGCTATATAACGCTCACATAGGGATTTGCCAAAAGGCTTAACAGTAAGTAAACCAACAGTGAATAATCCCTGAATTGCCAGTGGGATTTGTTTAACAAATTAACATTTGTGTGCAGATAATGAAGTTCTACAATTTAACACATCCAGCAAAGATTTAGCACAATCATGTTTTAAAAAATGAGTAATACTCTGCAATTTACTTAATTAGTTATCACATTACTATTCCATATTAGGTGGGGAAAGAGAAGAGGATTTACATATTCACTAGGACACACACATTGACCAGAATGTTTTATTTGGACCAGAATATGATGCAAGGTTTGTTCTCAGGATCTCACTTCCTCAGTTTTTGAGCCAGAAGCCAACAGTCAGGAGATTCCCTGACTCTTGGGAAGGTCTCCAGTAGTGGGGACCCTACAGAAGCATCTCCTTGTGAGGCTGAATTTATTGGCAGTCCCCAAGCTTTTCACAGGGCATGTGTGTAAGATGACACTTGTGACATTCACTGCATCAAAGCTATTTGAGTTGGATAATCTACAAGTATTGACAAGGGCAATCAGAGCTTCTCAGAAAGAGTCAAGCAAGCTGAAATCACCACAGGACATTTATATTCTGTAGATAGGCTTTGGATTGGCACACACACACACACATATGACTTCTGCAACTTCCAGAGACAAAAGCTGCATTGTTTCAAACAAAAAAAAAACCAAACAAACCAAAACAAAAAACCTGTAAAAAAATATAAAATTGGGAAAATTGAAACTTGCTCACATGAGTTTAGCAGGACAGTTTGATGAGCTAATTGTATAATGGATCAGAAGCATAACTGCTACTTTTTGAGGAACTGCTTGTGAGCATTGTAGCACAGGGGGAGGTGTGCACAGAGAGCAATAGCACAGCAGATCCAAGTGAAATGATATTGAGCTGAGTTTATTTCAAAACAGCAATTTCATACTTTACGGAAACGTGAGGGAACTCTCTACCAAAAACCCCATTTGCAATGTACCTATGGGAACCTATGGGATGTGTCACTTGAGGACATGGCTTAGTGGTGAACCTGGCAGTGTTGGTTTAATGGTTGGACTCAATCATCTTAAAGGTCTTCTCCAACCTTAATGATTCTGTTGCTATCAGAGAATTCAACCTGGTAGGACAAAATATTGCAAAATCTAGACACTATAATGCTGAAACTCTAAAACTGTTAAAGAAAAACTGAGTAATAAAGAACTTTCTTATTCCTACACGTAGCAACGTGCAGGAATAAAGTCACCTATAGACTTATAACTCTCATAGGAACCTGACAATGCAGATCAACTCTGCCTTGAAGCTGAGATAAGGAGAAGGAACACTGCTCTGGTCTGGATTTCACACCCTCAGTGGAACTGCAAAAGGCTTGGCAGCCCCTGAAGCTACACAGGCACTTGCTGAGCACAAGGACTGAAGGACATGCACAGTGTTATATTCCACTGGAAAGAGGAAATGGTTGTTGCAAAAAACCTTGAATTCAGCTTTGTTGACTTAATTACAGTTTTTAATGCTTTTAGGGAGTCCAGTTTAGCTTCCATCTGTAAGATACATAATGGCCTGAGTATATCATGGATTAGATTAAACTAGGATAAAGGGACATCTCACTGGCATGCTAGTTTGCTTCAGTAACACAGGATTTATGGCCTGATATAGATAAGAAATGCAGTCAGATAAGAAATAGAGATTTCTTCTTAATAGAATATTTACAGGGTCCACGGGCTAGGCATGCAAGGAAGATGAGATGTGGATCAACCTGAAAATTTTATCTGGAATATTGGATGGAGTCAGTGTGATTTTGAAAGATATACAGCCTTTTTTTTTCACATTTCCAGCACATGAAAGTTATGGCGTGGGCTTCAAGGCATGGTTACCCTCATGAATTGGAAATGGCAGCTAGGACATCAGGTTAACTTGAAATATGATTATTAAAAATTTGATGAAACTGTTAAGGGGACACAGCACAGCAGAAGAATACTCCTATCAGCAGGTATGTTGTCATCAGACCTAGCTCTGTGCTGGTCTCAGCTCATAAAGGCACACTTTGGTCATGTGTGGTACAGTAAACTTCAGCTGCTGTTAAAGGTTCAGATTCCCCCAAATCAGGCAATTGAACAACAAAATGTAGACTGTGGTGACATCCATACTGTTTTCCTGATATAATTTTGCTGCAGGCACAAAATCCTGTTTGAGACCAAGAATCAGGCTGATGCTGCATCCCCAGACCCACTGCAGCAGTTGGGACGTGGTGAAAAAGTTAGTAGAAGTGTATTGCAGAACCTGCTCCTATCTTGCCTTTACCCACTGGTGACAAAACCTACTGCCCTAATTATTTCAGCAAGGCTGAGAGATTTCTGAGGTTGGACTTAGCAGGAAAATAGGAATTAAAAATATCCAGGCAATAGCATTGCTGTGTGAGCACAGCAAGTGTTAGCTGCCTGGGAAAGGGAAAACAAACTGCTGGAGGTGAGTGAGCACTATGGCTACTGCCAAAAGAAAAGGATTAAATAAAACCCTGGGGTCTTTGCAGGACTCAGAATGAAGCTGAGTTCCAGGAGCCAAGTTATTAATTTTATTAAGCCTTTTAACCCCACAAAAGAATCAATTAAATGCCAGACATGTAAAGATGTGGGAGTAAACATCCTCTCTTCAGTTGAGGAGGAATGCTCCATTCACTTGCATGTCCTCACTTAGCATGTATTGATCTCATTACATTGATAAAAATTGCCACTTATCATTTGTGTCAGTAGTTCCACCAGCTGTTAGAAGCTGTTTAAAGGACAATTAATCAATTTCAAGTACAAGTAATTCCCATTTTATAATATTTAGTCATTATTATGAATGTAGCTATGAACAACATTATTAACCCTCAACCACTCAGAACTGAAAGAACAGATTACTAAATCTGCATTTACTTGGAATTTTGCCACCACATTTTGGTCAATAAGTAGAGGCTTCAGAGGAGTCAGTAAGTGAGGCTAAATTACTCAACTACATATGCTGGAGTTAATTAGTAAGAAGTGCTGAGGAAAATGTTATGATCTAAGCCTCCTCTGTCACAGAGACTCAGATACATAACTGCATTACAGGGAGCTCTCTCTGCACTGAACAACCACAAACTTCTCCAAGTTAGGTGCTTGTACTTCTTTTTCAGAGATCAGGTTGTTGGTCATTTCAGCACACAGGAGAAAATGATTCACCTCATTCATCTTCAGCTGCTGATAGCTTCTGAGAAGAAGAAACTAGACAACAAACTCTTCTCCAGCTGTTCTACCTTGAATCAAATATTTAAATATTCCTTGAAGCAGAAAACAGAATTCATCTTCTTCTCACAGAATTTCTAACTTTTAGAACGCTCTTATCACACTTTTTCTCCCTAGCCCAAACACTAATTGCATTATACAAGCTACAAAACCTTAGTGTTAGGGACAAAGATCAACTGTCAAATCCTCACTTTTTAGCAACTAGAGTAATCTCCCTGAAGATAAGAGATGTAATTTCAAATCCCTTCAGGAAAATAAAGGATCTGAGTTCTCATCAATTAAATCTTCCTGAGAATTAGATGAGTAAAATTCCTATTTCATGAATTCCAGTAAGACAAAGGTAAAAGATTAAGGCCACAAAATTGAAGGTAGTATCTCTGTATGCATGTAAATATAGGGGGAGAATCAAAATAAGGAGATAACAAGAGGTCAGCTTGTTTCAGATTAGTTTGACTGAACCTTATGTTTTATAATTCCATTTGTACACCCCAGCACATGTATCTTTATATTGACTATTTACTTATATACTCCCTTTTCTGGGATGCAACTTAATTCTGCTGAAACACCAAGTAAGTGAATGAAAAGCACCATTGATTACAATGTATATGTGTGATATATACTGCTATTTTACACATCATTTAAGCACAAACGAGAAAATAAGTTGCAAAGAGGAAAAATATCCCAAACAAGTTAAAAATTCAAACATTTAAGGCAGGAATAATAGTAAGAGAGAACTGCTCAGAAATATTTACCGAGTAGAGAGGCTCCACAGGTTCCTCCATTCTGGCAGTAGTTGTAGCAATGGTTAGTTTCACACCTTTCTCCAGAGTAACTTGGCCAGCAGTGACATCGAGGATCTCCCTTCTCGTTTATGATGCACTTCCCTCCATTTTCACAGGTTAATTTACAGGTATCATCTGCAGCAAGAACACAGAGAGTGGTTCAACAACCCCATTTCATGTAACAGACAAAATAGAGCCTCGTCTCTTAAATAGAGCTGCAGATCTCTATCCGTGCAGGGAAAATACTACTTTTCAAAATGGAGAAAGTAAACTATCACTTCTGTTTCCACAGTGCTAGAAAAAACCCACACCAAGGAGACTATAAGCCCTGGAAAAGCTGTCATGAGATGCAGAGTTGGTGGGAGTTTGCACCCTACTGAGCTGAGGCCTCTGCATGGCACATCCAAATCATGCCATGGGGAAGTTGACCTCCCTAGGGTCTAAGTATTGACACTATGAATTCTTGTTTGAAACTGTAATTCCTAGTTAGCTTAAGAAGTAGAAAATTGAATGCTGGTTTCACCTGAGGGAACCTCAGAAAACATCCCAGTCATTTTCTGGTGACCTCAGCCTTTTCCTATTAGTTTTTTTGGATCTCACTTCCACTCTCTCTATTAACTAACAGCCTTCTTAACTAAGCCCTATCCAAAATACTGACAAGGAAATTACTCAGCCTTTAAATCCTCCTCAAAAATTGATATTTGCATACTAACTTGTTGCTCCTAAATTGTATTTTCTGATTATTCCTTCTTCTCATCTGCTCAGACTGCAAAATCACTGAGAAGGGATAACTGCCTGCTGCTCTGCATCCACTCACTGCTTACAGCAGCAGTGCCACCACCTTAGCAGAGGTATGAGGTGACACAAATTCTGATTAGGCCAGATTCAATCTTCCTAAAAAGCTGTTTCATAATTAGAATTGTGCCTCTCTTAGAAACACTTTGAAAAGTAAACCTCTATTCATTCCAGTGAACGAGAGAGAAAATCATTCAATGATACCAGCAAGAAATTAATTACAGACTAGCACACGTACAATGCTCAAACATCCAAATAACTGTAATCCTAAAGAAACAGACAAACACCTTTCAGCCCAAAACATGCTTTCAGCAATGAGACCTTTCATTTCTCACACAGCAAAACAAATCCTGTGAAGCCAGACTGCTTCCTAACTAATCCAGCATTTGAGCCTACATGGCTTTTAACAAGAAGGACACCATAAGCACTGAGAACTCTTCAGTAATACATGCCCCAGCTGCAGTTGTTTTAATGAATTCATCTGATTCAGTCAAAGAAATAATGAAAAAATCAAGGTTTCCCTTTGTCCCATACTTGTTGAGGTGCAAGATTGACTGACACGACACAGGCACAACAACTCTTTCGATGTTTAAAGAAACACATTTTGTTGCAATGCAGAATTTAGGAATGTTGGATGTCCTCTAGCTGAATACTTCTCTCCAACATGATCTCTGCAGAGCTCAGGAACCCTTTCTTTAGATGCACCCAAGTCTCTCTTTCTCTGCAGGATCTGTTGCCTCCTTTCATGGCCAGTGCTGAGATGGTACAGACATATAACCTGGGATCAAACCTGTTTAAATGAAACCTCTGGAAACTGTCATCCTTCAGGTAATTGTACCTTTCTCAAATGAAGCTGAAACTAGACAGCAACTCTAAAGTTCACTGTGGTGAACTGACCGACACATTGCTATTTCATGTGTTTTACAAGAAAAATAGGAAATCCTATTTGCACTTGATTTTTTGATAGCCACCCTGGATATATACATCTGCTGTAACAAAGCTACTTTGTGTATTTGGGACTTTGAGGATGTTTCAGTGTTTTATTTATTTGGGTGGCTCATTAAATCCTTTGATGTCCCATGAACCATTCTTCGGTTACTCATTATAGAAGTAGTTTGAATGGATAATGTAGCACATCTTATTGGAGAGAAGGTCTATTTTTGTTTTGCTTATCTTATCTGTTTTACTTATCATTAGTCATGAGTTTATGGAGCAGAACTCAGTAAAAACCAGAATAAATAACAGTGGAGTACAGACAACTGCTCATTTTTATGAACTTTTCTGATAGTGCATTAAAAACATGTTGTATTTATCTTCTAGAGCAATTTCACAGAATTAAGACATAAAATTTGAAGAGAAAATATGGAAATTACGACTGATTTTGTTCTCTATGAGACATTTGAAATTCAAGAGTTTCCACACAAATCTACTATGAAACAGAGAAAAGTTACGACAACAATTTTGAACTTTAAATGAGCTAAGAAATAGGTTTGAAAGATGCAAGGGATAAGCCAGTTTTAAAATAGTATGTTAGACTTTAGCAACATAGGGAGTTTAATGCTGCTGCTTTGTTGTCTGAAGGTAAATACAGGAAACAAATTACACTTGCTGATTCACATCAACTGAGTACAAAAAGAGACCAAATGCTTTTGTGTGGGAGACATGAGCAGAACAGTCCCATATGAGAATACAGGAAGAAAGAGAATACAGGAGAGAAACACAGAAGACCTGGTACAAAAAGCTGAATACAGTTAATTTGAATTACTGAATAAAGACCTGTGAAAGGAGAGCTGAAAACAGCTCTAGCAAGCACACACACTTGGAACAAAGTTTAGAAAAAAAAGAAAATCAGAAAAGTTTCTATCTGAAGTTTCTATCTGCTCTGAGCTTGCTGGAACTGTCTCAAAGACCTCTCAGCTGCTCTTTTCACTTCTGACATGACAGAAGTGAATAATTTCACTTGTTATCCTACCCCTAGTCTAGCTACTGGATGTCTCCAACATGAAAGAAAGGAAAGGATTGAAGGTCGTGTAATTTTATATATTCTGTCCAAATCTGGTTATTTACCCTTCTGCTGCCTTGATTTGTCCATTTAAATCTTAACATACATTTAATAAAAAATAAAATAATTTTGATTTGCAGTTTTTCTCACTTTTTTCTTCCTGCTAGGACTGTTAGACACAAACATTTATGGACTTTGGCTTATCTGCTCCATCTTTGACTCCTTCCTTTTACTGAAAGCAAAAGGAAAACCTTACACTGAAAAACCACAGATGAAACAGCAGATCAAAGCTTTGTGAAATCTACTGGAATTTCTTCCTTCACTCATTCAATTTTTTGATATTCCATCCCTCTCCTCCAATTATACATAAATATCTTTTATTGGCATTTCTCTAACTCTTTCTTGAGAAAAATGCATTTTACCTTTTGCTATTTTCTTCCCTTTGAAATATCCACTCATTTCTGGACTAGGCAAGTTTAATGGAGAGATGATGCTATAAGGCTCATGACATACATTCTTTGGGATAAGAACAGTCTCCCTCCCCACAGACGAAAATACTCATCCCATGGGGCAGAAAGGTATTTGCTCTTGCCTATCCTTCAGACAAGGGTGTAGTTCATCCTTCACTGAGCTGAATGCACCTACTAAAACCAGAGTGCAGAGTTCTAATGTTATGGTAAGGCTGTATAAATCTTCCTGTTCCTCCAGATGAGAGTCTTACTACCTGACAGTTTTCCATTTGCTGAAATGTATCAAAACAAGCTTTTATCCTCAAACTTTGTCTGAATGCTGTAAGACAGATGCTACACTCTGTTGTCCCTTCACATGCTGCAACCAAAAGAATTTTTGCAAACCAGAAGCAGATTTCTGTGTGACCTCTGTTCTATTTGGTATCTAAGAAGGCTGAAAGCAGGACAAACCCCAAGAAGACAGCATGGATTGAACTGCCATAGCTATTGATCCCTGGGGCAGACTTTGTGGGTGAAAAAGAAGCTATACAGGGATTAACCTCTGCATCCCCAGCCAAAGCACTTGGGCCACCTGCAATCTGTGTGTGCAGTGGGCAAGTCCCCACAGAAACCTGCTGAAGGAAACAACATGATAAAATAAATGTTTCATCTCTGCTGAGAAGCAACACCACAGATTTGAGTCTTTGTGATTTTTCCTCAGGCTTCTTATTCAGCCAAGAGAGTAGAAATATTCCTCTCTTAAAAGGAAAGTGATAAACGCAAAGCTCCAGAACAGGGAACACTTGGAAATGTTCATTACTCTTACTCATTCAGCTGTGGCACACATTGTCTTCCTCCAGTGTAAGTCTCTCCATTTTCATCCTCTTGGTAGGCTTTTAGCTTCATTGTGCTACAGACAATTAGATATGAGAAACCTAATGGATGCAAATCCAGGGCTCTCCTTTAGGAAACTGAAGTGGTTCTCTGCCCATTTGAAAACTAAAGGGTAGCTTCCAAACTGAAAAACTCAGGCCTGCTATAGTCAATAAATAAATCCAAAAGAATTGTGCTCTGTTAGTCACAATCCTCAAGGGAGAAATGAGCTTTTCTAAGAACACACAGGAACTTGTTTTCATTTTGTTATAAAAACATTCTGAATGATGCAGCACACATCTATTGTAATAACTCCAGCTTGAACACTCCAAATCAAACCCCAAATCTGTTTCTCATCAGTTGTGTGATATGCTGGTGAAACAGCTGACTGAAGCAATCTGGATACAGTCTTACAAAAAGCCACTGAGGATTCAATATTTAGAATTCCTCATGTAGGACTTATGAAAAAAAAACCCAAAACCACAACTGAATGGACCAAGTCAGAAGTAATTTTATGCAGAATTTTAGGACTTAGTTAGTTTCTTTCTGTTAGGAAAAGTAAACCATCAAAACAAAAAAAAAAAAAACCCACAAAAAAAAAAAACCAAACTCCAAAAATTCCACAAAAATCCATGAAAAGAAGTTCGGAGTCAGAATTTGGAATATGGTCACAAGAAATAGATCAAATCTGAAATTACCTCCCAGTCACCAACCTTTATGGTAGATAGACCAAGAAGAAATTGTGCTAAGTGTATAAAGCATCTTTAAAATAATCATGCTGAAACCTAGCAAAAAAAAGAGGCTATTTGGAGGTCAACTCTGATCTCTCCAGGAATCTCTGCTAGTCTTTGGGAGCCTAGGTGGAGTGTCAACATGAGACAAATACTTGACATCCACTTAATTTTCTTTTAAAAAGTCAAAATAGTGCAAACCCATACAGTTTTTAGAGTGCTGTGAAACAGAGGTTTGTTTCAATTCATAATTTATAATGTGTGGGCCTACAAAACCTGCAATCTGCTATTATAAAAATAATATACGAAACCAAAATGTACAAAAACCCTAAGCTACACATTATTTGAAATATAATTGTAAACAAAAACCAAAGAAACACTTGTTCAGCAGCCCTTTAAAAAGTCATAACAGATATTGCAGCTCTGGGAAAGTACTGAAAATTATCAATATATTAAAAATGCTTCTCTCGGCATTTTCTCTCTCTAAAAATTTATAACCAGCAGTGAAGTAATTTTAAAGCCTCTTCAGATATTTCTCTAATAAAAACACACCTTCCTGAAAACATTACCATGACATAATCCTTTGTCCCACTAGTAAAACCACAGCATTACTGAAATTATGGGTTCAAATTACTACAGTTCAGCAGTGAAAAACAATACTGTTTTATTTGTCCATTCTTCTACATCTAAGTAGTAACTATGGGTAATTTGAAAGACTTTTTTGGGTGGTGCTGTGGCAGCATGTAATCTTGACAAGTATCACAGAATCAATCAGACTGGGAAAAAACTCTGAGATCATCAAGTCCAATCTATGACCTAACATCACCATGTCAACTAGACATGGCACTTAGTGCCATGTCCAGTATCTCAAACATCTCCAGGAACAGTGATTCCACCACCTTCCTGGGAAGTTCATTCCAGTGTCTAACCACTCTTTCTCTGAAGAAATTCTTACAAATGTCCAAACTAAACCTCATCTAATGCAGCTCAAGGCTATGTCCTCTCTGCCTGTCACTTGTTGCCTGGGAGAAGAGGCCAATTCCCACTTCCCACCCAACTCCTTCAGGTAGTTGTAGATAGCAAGAAGGTCCTCCCTGAGTCTGTTCTCTGGGCTAAACACCCCCAGTTCCCTCAGCTGCTCCTCATATGACTTGTGTTACAGACCATTTACCACCTTCGTTGCGCTTCTCTGGACTCAACCTGAGATGGACAAAGAGCTGACACACTTGGAGGGGCAGGGAGGGTGTTCAGACAGTTTTGTGTCAAAAGTTGAGTAGCTTTATTGATACCACATCATAAACAACAGAAATATCATCCTGTTAATTCAATATTTAAAGACTAGGCAGTATAGCTCAGTGAGATTTTCTACACAGAATGATGGCATTTCAAGTAAATTAATTTAATTGCTAAATTGAGCATATTAAGTACCGCGGATCTCACCAAAATATCTATGACTTACACCTCTAAGGCTGGAATTAAAGTTCAGAATACCATCATAACACATATAATACAGGTAAGAAACACTATTCTGTGATTTCTAGTACATTTTAATACTCAAGCTGGCTAAGAATTCATTCCAACAGTCTGACCATCTTTGGTTTGGCCTAAATTAGAGTGAAAACAGTTTTAAAGTACTTAATAATTGCATGAAATAGATTTCCCCCACTAAAATATAGAAGAACTTAGTATCTCTTGTCCCATGAAATCTGGTTTTCTGTGCCTTGATATTACTCATTACATATGATACCAAAAGATATACCTTTAGATAAAAGTATTTCGGTTGCTTTTTTTCTTTCTTTGCCTCTTACTTCAAAGCCATTATTATTTGCTATGTTGCTCTCTCTGCCCTTTGGCTACTGCTGCAGTGTAAGCAGAGGTGTTTCTTGATGGTCTTTATTTTTTTCTTCCCCCAAATGACTAATGTTTAATTTGGGATCCAAAACACTTCAGAGTTTTCCCACATTTTTTGTCAATATGTATACACATTGACTTTTAAGTATCATCTTGTATTGGTTCAGCTGAAAGCTCGTTTTTAAATTTGATGAATATCAGCAGGGATTTTTTTTGCATCTGGGATTTTGCTTCTTCATATTTCCTTTCCATTTCAGCTAAGTAACAGGCATCTTGAACAACATCACAAAACTGTGGACTCACAGACAACACAGCCTTTTGCTGTGACAAAAACTGACCAGTTGTTTATTTTCTAGTTCTCATGCAGTTTTCAATACCTACCTAAGAGACTCTGATCAATGCATGTTCCATTCATCAATGATTTTCCTTCTGGACAAGCACATGTTGCACCAGATGGATTGAGCAAACAAATGAATTCACATGTCAGGTCCAAACATGGATTAGGCACTGTTGAAAAAGACAAAATATTAACAATCTTGATTTAATTTGCTAGAATTTGGAACTCTGTTCTAAAGGTAGGACAAGAAAAGTAATCAGATATAAAAATTCTGATACACTTCCAGTGTCCAGGATATCAACAGCATAAAGCCTATGAAGACTCATTCAAACAGCAGTGCAAGGCTCACAGAGGGATAGAATTTATTCCAGTAACAACAAATGCACTGGCAATATGGAGTAAAAAACTTCATCTGCTTGTGGCTAGAGGTATTTGCATTCTGCTCTCTTCTAATTTTTATGCATTTACAGAGTCAGTACACAAAGCATTTATGTACACATTTGTCCAATGTCCTTTCAAATGAGCGAAAACGCACCAAAAAATATCAGTGAAACTTATATAAAGAAACATGACCAAATCTATTTTCAGTTGGGGTACAATCAGGCTCTGTTTTATATTGATACAACTTGGTTACTTTTCTCCCCCCTGAGGTGAATGTGCACAATATGGAGTTTCAAGTAATTATGCTTACTCACAGTCCATTTGTTTGTAGCGGTGAAAAATCAAGGCACTTTTTGCTTTATCAACATCCACACTTAGATATTCTACAAGGCTCCTGCCAAATTTGTGTACTCTAAATGCACCATTTTTAGGACCTGCTCCATATATGTAATCCTCAAAAATGTCGATTCTATGTGGATGCAGTAAACCTTGAATAAAAATGGATAAGAAATGCAAATACATATTCAGATGCAAATACAAATAACTTATTTTAGTAATGACTTCAATCACATTATAGCAATTGCCACCTAAAGACATGATTATTCAGTCAGCTTGTATTGTACCCACCTTTGAAAAAGCAATCTGCTTAAAAGCAACTCTTCCCATACTACAAGCAACAAAAACCTTAAGCTTTGTATTAGTTTTCCACACAATTTAGCCTCAGCAACTAGGAAACCCTATTGTAACAATTTGCTAATTAGAACATAGGTACAACACTTTAACTAGAAGTATGTGACAAGGAAGAAATAGATAATTTTGCCTTACATCAAAGAAACTATTCTGACAAAACATTTCTTCGGCTCCTTCTTAGCATATCTGAAATGCTAGGTTTTGTCCTGCAATTATTTTAATTCATAATTATAGTAAATGAATGCAAAATAAATTGGTAACTCTGCCAATTCTTCATTCTTAAGAGCTATGAGGGCTGATTAGACCTCATAGTTGGATTCCCTGGGCACAACTGGCTGTAGAATTGCACATATTTAGCCATGTAACAAGTCAATAACTTCTAACTAAAACTTCTTTGCCAGAAATACATCTCTTTTTGAAACCATAAACAGAACCTATCATTCCTTATGATACCTTGTTCCTACAATTATCCCTATTTTCTGTGAAAATGCTTTTATATTTCACTTAGTTAGTTTCAATCATTAGTCTTTTTTTGTTCCTACTCTCTTCCGAACTATGAACACTTGCTACTCATTATTGTATTTCAATAAAAATATTTATGGATTCTAATTCAATATTTTATGCTTGTTTAATTAAATGGGTTGAAGTTTTTAGTCTTGTTGCAAAACAGTTTATAAACTCCCCCAACTTTCCTTTGGCTTGGTGTTACAGAGGGTTGTAGTCAGATACCTACACTCAAAGTGATCTTTCTTCAGATGACTACATATACACAGATTGATCCAAGTGGTACAACAAAATGCTTTTAAACAAAAACAAGATTATTTAAATCTGGTCCTGCTCAATTTAGATATGGGAGATCTCTCCAAGGATATTCCAGAATACCCTGGTAAATTCCAGGTAGTTGGTTAAAAAGCTCAATAGGACTCGATGAAATATCACACTGATGAAGTTCCAGTACCAACTGCCTGCTAAGCAATCCACCCCAAAAGGCTAATTTCAAAGGCTTTTGGAAAGGAACTTTCCTCATTCACATTCTGTTAGGAGAATTCTGTGATTACTTACTGACCTGAAAGCCAAGCCCATTATTTCTCCCAGAATGGTTTCAGATCAACTGTTCTACAAACTCTTACTACTCCCATTCAATGCAGACAGTTCTAATTTCTCAGTCAAGGTTCTCCTGTTGCTATGTAAGTCCAAGTGAGATCAAGCCTAAATATTAGCCACAATGTTATTTGGTAATACCTAAGCTAGTGATTAGACAACAAATTTGGAGATTTGCACATATAATTGGATCTCTGTTCTGCTAAAATAATGTTATTAGATTATCTTCTAGTGAAAATTATCTTAAACATCTATTTGTTTAGATAATATCTGAAGTATTGTCTGACAAAAGCAATAAATATGGCTTAATAATCACTGCTTTTTGTTTACATAATATTCTCTGAACAGTGAAACATCAGGCAAATAAACTAAAACAGGAATCACATTATAAAAGAAGCTCTTCCTACCTTGCTTAGTGCTCACAGACACAACTGAATCAGAACCATCAAAAAGGACACTGCCAATAACAGATAATTCAAAATCAGCCCAGAACAAACGCTGGCTGAACTGATCAACTACAAGACCTACAAAGAAAATAAGGTTCAAATAGGTATATAAAACCTGGGAAAATAAATTCATAGTTTTACATAACTGTACATTTTTATAGTATTTATATTCTTGTGTACACAAAATATGGTGACAATGAAAAAAACCACGACTGGAAAACAAGGAGAATAAAATCTAACACCTTCTACTCAAACCTTCCTCTTGGGGCAAATGTGGTATTTTATTCTCTTTAACTTGCTCTTCCAAGGTCAGTATCTTTCCTAACCCATTATCCTCAGCAGGTAGGGATATATACCAGGTGGGAATTAAATATACATTCTAAACCTCTAACTTGCTCTACCAACAAAAATCCATTATCCCAGTAGATTTCTAAACAGCAGCACCAGTGTGATCATGTGTGAAAAACTAAACATTCAGAATCCACAGAATCTTCCTAACCTCTCCTGTTTCCACCTTTATATTTCTCATTTTTATCACCAACACTTCACATGCAGTAACTATTGCAGAATTGAAAATCAGAATATTGTAACTACATTAGTGCAAGACTTAACCAGCAATATTGAAAGATATATTTATTCACCTATATATGAAAAGAAAGCACAAGAGTGAGTGACTGAGAGCACAAATGAGAACACAAGGTAGACAACATTAGGACTATCCAGCCCCTAGGCAATGCCTAAATAGTTAAATCAAGTAGTCTGTGATTCACAGAGGATGATTACATGATTAATATGGCATTTTAGGTCATGTCAGAAACTTCAGCCTGAAAAAAAATATTTGAACTGTAAAATAATTTCCTTCTCAGCTTTTGAAGTTGTAGTGTATTTTTAATAAGAATGGGGAAAAGTACTTTGCTTCCTATTTATGTAAGTAGGCAAGTCAGAAAAAAATACATCAAAAGAAATTATACATAACAGCAGAAATACTCCTCTTAAGGTCATAAATTAATCAGCTACAGGTAGATGAGAGGAAGTGGAGGATGTCTGACTCACAGACCAGTGAAATATGTTTACATTTGAAACTCCATTAAAAAACTCTTTAAGAGAAACACTAGTGTTCAGGGATACAGCTAAAGAGAATAATTTCAGGTAAAAGGCAATCACAGAGTGTCAGTTCTGTGTGATCCATGGTACCTGTAAAGGGGGAGCTTTCAAACCAGTCCCCACTCTCCAGCTTTAAATTACTTTTTGCATTTTAATAAGAATATTTAGATGCCAACTAATAAATAACTAACATTCTCAATGTATCTTTCACAGTATCAGAGATGAGACACTACAAAAAAGTGTTTATTTTTGTTTTATACCTATAGCACTCCCATGGTAGTAATTTTTATGTAAATCCTGTGAAGTCAAACCCAACTGCTCAAACTCTCATTCTTTCTAAATTGAAATAGGAAAGGCATATGTTGTAATAAATTTAAGAGCAGCGTAAACAATAGTAGTAAAGTCTTATTTGGGAGAAAATAATAAATCTTTGGATTCTTTCTTTGCATTCCCTCTACAGAGACATGGATCTGTGTGAAATAGCTGACAAAAAAGATTTCAAAGACTCCACAAACATCTACTTGCTACCATGATGCAAAGGAAGAAAAAAACCACAGAAGTGTTTTCTGGCAGCAGGTATGGAAATACGCAATATCATGGTGAGGTATTTGTGAAATTCCCTCTTTGCAAAGTCTGCTCAATTTTGGTAAGTCTGAGGTGATTCTTCTCCTGTACTCTGCGCTGGTGAGGCCACACCTTGAGTACTGTGCTCAGCTCTGGGCCCCTCAGCTCAGGAGGGACATTGAGGGGCTGGAGCAGGTCCAGAGAAGAGCAACGAGGCTGGTGAAGGGACTGGAGCACAAGTGCCATGAGGAGAGGCTGAGGGAGCTGGGGGTGTTCAGCCTGGAGAAGAGGAGGCTCAGGGGAGACCTTCTCACCCTCTGCAACTCCCTGACAGGAGGTTGGAGTCAGGTGGGGATTGGTCTCTTCTCCCAGGCAACCAGCAGCAGGACAAGAGGGCACAGACTCAAGCTCTGCCAGGGGAGGGTTAGGTTGGATATTAGGAAGAGATTTTTTCCAGAGAGAGTGCTCAGACATTGGAATGTGCTGCCCAGGGAGGTGGTGGATTCACCATCCCTGGAGGTTTTCAAGCTGAGACTGGATGTGGCCCTTAGTGCCATGGGCTAGTGACCACAGTAGGGTTGGACTTGATGATCTTGGATGTCTTTTCCAACCCAGTTGATTCTATGATTCCATAAGTTTAAGTTCACTTTAAGAAGTCTCATTTGAAAACAGAACAAAGAATTTGAATAATAACTGCACATGAAGAACCAGAATACTTCTATTTGTTTACAAACTGAGAAAATTTAATTTAGCCAACAAATCCACACTGACTTAACAAGTGCCATGTAATTAGGAGAAATGATAAGCCATATACCTGTAGGTCTTTGTAAGTTCTTTTGAACCAATATCCTTCTCAGAGTACCATCCATAGATGACTCCTCTATGTGTGACCGATCCCCAATAACTGTCCAGTACATCATCCTTAAAGTATTAAACATA
Source organism: Acanthisitta chloris (assembly GCF_000695815.1). Lineage (NCBI taxonomy): Eukaryota > Metazoa > Chordata > Aves > Passeriformes > Acanthisittidae > Acanthisitta > Acanthisitta chloris. The sequence goes on from NW_008676384.1 coordinate 229,679, forward strand.
AAAATTATACAGAGCTTCAAACTACTTCACTGATACTTCAATATTTTGAGCCTTTCAACCTTCTTAACAGATGGGAGATAACTGATCCTGGTTTAAATACAGTTAAATTGAGCAGGAAACTTAAGTAAACATATTGGAAAAGTTTGGACATTTAGACAGTTGTAGACATCATTTTATTTCTCTTACTCTAGTTTGCAATTTTGTCTGAATGGAATAATGTTGAAACATACATACCCCTTTTTAGGATTTACAGCAATTGCATATGGTTCTCCTGCCATGCTTGTAAGGAGTCTGGTACAGTTTGGTCCCTTCAGTTGACCTACATTGATGGAGTATCTCAGACTAGTCCAATGAGTTGTGTAGTAGCTGAACCAATGCATTCTGGAATGATCAGTCCAGTAAATATTTCCAGTCACCCAGTCAACAGCAATGCCCCTAGGTCTTTTGAATTCTGGACACTAGAAGGAACAGATGTTGCAGTCAGATTAATGGAAATGATTGTTTACAGCAGTTGAACAGCCACAGATTCATGGAACTTTTTACAGTTAAGTGACTTTTACCTTTAATATAGTGAAATATTTAAAAACACTGAATTGGAAAGACGTAAACTCCTCCTGCAGAAGATCAGCTCTAAGTGATCTGCTGACAGTTCTATTCAATGGAGAAGAACAAGTCAATGCTTCAAAACTGTTCTCTCAAGTTTCTGGCTACCTATATTAAGGAAAAGGCACTTTGGCATCAACTACTTGAACTACTGACACTGAAGCAAATAAGTGTTAGAGACTGCAATCCAAAAGCAAAGGAAAAGGAAGTATTAAGGTTGTACAGCTGTTGTACTCCATGCAGAGCTGTGGTATGATGTCTAACCTCAAAGCCCTCATGGTCAAGACTGTGTGAACTCATGCAGAGGGTGGCTGCTCAGCAGTCTGCTGAGGGTAAATAAAATCACTGCATTTAGAAAACAGCATTAAATTTCCTCTGTGTTCTAGCCAATACTGGTATGCAATGGTAAGAAAAGTATTTTAATATTTCTCTTCCCATGTTGTTGACTCTTTCTGCGCTCAACCACCAATTAGAATTAGAATTAGGGCAATATTTGGCTTCACATGTAAAGAAACTTGACCAATTATAACATTAAATTTATAAACTGTAGTTTCTCTGTCATGATTTCACAGTTATCATGAAGGCCCAGATCCTAACAAATGGTCCTAAGGATTGAGGTTCATATTGCAAATAGGAAATATATATGAACAAGCCTCTCTAAAGTTTACTGGAATTCCTGCAGAAAGGAAAAAACCCCTGTAAAGTAAGATTACTCAACTATTTCTAACATATATAACAGCGTATCATAAAAAATTCAAGACCTGCATGAGCTAAATATATATACAGTTGTTTGCCTGTTTACCTATAATGACATCTAGTTACATTATGAACAAAACCCATCTATTCCTTGACAAATGAAGCAATGGAATGCAACTATGCCACATAAGTGAAAACTAGGAAAGAAAATCCTAATATAATTTGTTTTCCTCAGGTATCAGAGTTCCCCAACACCACAGGACATTTGTAGACTACTTTAATCATCATATAAAGGCAATTTTATTCTCTAGGTGAAATAATAGGACTGCAAGGATGAAATAGATAGTTCATTGTTCATAAACCTTTAATTTTTGCAAAAACATAATAGAATTCTTGTTCTATAGATATATAGAACCTTGATTTTTCTATTTAGGTCAATAGTAAAGCCATAAAATCAATCACTGCACATGGAAAACAGTATTTCTTTAAAAACAGGGTCACAGTTTTTAAAGTTAAACAAAATATCAAAATTCTTTGGTATGTAATGATGAAAGTTAAACAAAATAATATATCAAAATTCTTTGGTATGTAATGATGATATTGGCAGTGTGTACTCCCAGAAATACAAGAAAAATAATTCTTTTCAAGAAATGCAGCATTTGCATGCAACATCCTTTTCTTTTTCTTTGCTACTATCCAAGCAACATCCATTCGAATGACAAGATACCCAAAAACGTAGGAATTTTCAGATGAGAGTCATTGTATTTTAAATCCAAACTCCTTTAAATTCTGGGTAATATTCAGGCAAGAAGCCTCTCATTCCTAGAGATCTCCAGTTAATACTTTGGATACTGCAAAGGTTAATGGCACTGGTATACAAGGCTGGAATAGAATATTCTTTTAAAAGGAGAACAGCTACCATGCCCAACACAGTCTCTTGCCTTCTTTTTGGACTGTTCAAGACCCAGTTTATATTAAGACTATTTTTTTGGGAACCTGGAAATACATGATGACAGTTAGCAAGCAAAGTGTTTCCAAAGAGCTGGTAGTAGCAGCAGCAGAGACAAAGGGACATCCTCAAATGATTCTGGAACAAAGATGGGGTTGCTTAGTAACACTGACCCTTTGTCCTCAGCCATACAGGATAAACAAAATTCCAGTAATGCTAGAGTGCATCAAATGAACAAGGAGATCAGCAGAAGAAATGGCAAGGAGCCATCCAGTGCAAGAGATTTAAAGGAGAATTAAAAACACTAGCTGAAGTTATGGTTGTGTAATTCTCAGTTGTGTTCATTAGGTTTCAGCCCAGCTCCATCATATTTCTGAGGTCTTATGCATCTTCTCATACTGTCTGGGAAAATTACTGTAAATGAGCTCTTACCTAATAGCTTATTTGGATTATGCTAATTTTGAAGAATGATTTTGCATACAGAATAATGATGAAAATACAGGAAGAAAATCACGTTAATATTTTCTACAGTGATTTTAGACAACTTTGATGCTAAATATAATGTACTACACCTTATTAGAAAATTCAAGGTTTGAAGTCTAATTGCCTTTTACAGTTTCATAGCCTCTGCACAACCACAGATCATGTCAGCTTGATGACTTTTGACTAGAACTGCTGTCTATCACAAAACTTGTTTTAAAGGTAAAGAATTGATAAAAAAAAATTAGAAGAAAAAATCTGCAGTAACAGCTTAGTTTTGAAAACCATTTTGATATAATGGTACACTAGAAAAAAATATTCAGCCCCTAAAGCTGAGTTAGACTGGAAAAAATGTTACACATGCAGCA
>NW_008676384.1:232785-247361 GCF_000695815.1 Acanthisitta chloris
GCAGCAGAAACAATGCTTAATAAGAAAACTAAATGACAAATGTAATTTATATCAAAAACATATATGAAGCAATATTTTATCTTATCTACATTACAGATCTTTTTGGTATGGAATTGCTGTGCAATAAAGTAAATGTTTTATTTTTGCTTAAAGTATCTTCCTTAAAAATGGTACATTAATGTTATTAGAACAGTAAAAATAAAAGAGAACACTTTCAGACTTTTACTTGCCAAAACCAAAATTTTCCTCAACAGGAGAGTATCCCAGTAGGTGCAGTGGTTCACCAATCTATCATTTTTATAACATAAGTAGGATCATTTAAAAATCCCAACCAGCTGGTTCCAGAAAGAGAGGGTCTCCTAAGTACCTATCTTCATCCATAAAGAGCTATAGCTCTAAGGTAAAAGCATAAATTAAGGTTATTTAGAGAAAACAGTCTAGAAATAGTTTGCATTCCACTGGGCCCTGAGGCAAGTGTGTGGATACATCACAAGAGTGGGTAAGGGTCCTTGCTAAACTCTTGGAACACTGGGGCTGGAGCAAGCTGCTAATATACTGACTGAATACACTACACAACTTATGTTTTTCTTCCTATTATATGGTAAAATTATTTTCATATTCAGATTTGTGTCCTTTTCCATGAAAAATTGCTCTTCAGTTTAAGTGGGAGGTCACACTGTGTTGAGTATTGACCTCAGATAACTCATACATCTCTCTCCAAGGATTCTGCCAGTAAACAGCTGCACCAGTTATCACTTAGACTGTCTGAACTGGATTGCAACGCAATCCTCTTCTGCATCTGTCAATAAACTCTGAAGAGTTGATATTTACTATTTCCTTTAAAGCTTCAATTTGTACCAAGCTTAAACCCCTTTTCACAGAAAAACACTAGAGATACTTAAAGCTATTCTCTGAGGAAGGCTCTTGATATGCTAATTCCATGGAGCAATTTCAGCTGAGATGGATTTTTGCATTAACGTAATTACCTGAAAATGCAGGTGACTTTGTTCAAGTTTACTGTCCTGATTTACATATCAAAGTCTAGATAGAAAAGTTATAAGGCAATCTTTGAAAACTTATCCATTAAAAAACTTGGGTTAAAATGAAGGAATTCTTAACCTTTTTAAAACCAAATTTAAGTGACTATATTAAAGCAACACTATAAAACCAATTAACCTACTGATGAGTTGTATATAAGGCAGTAATATTGGAGTATTAATGAGCTAATGCTGAGGAAAAAAATGAATAATTTAGCACAATGAGAAGTAAATGTTTTACAAATATAGAAGTCTCCAAGATAAATGCACATAAAGCCTGTGCATTTTCCAAATGTGGATTTGTAAAAAAGCTTTATATGACCTGGATCACACGATGCCACTAGGACCTACCTGCACTGAAGAGACAGGGGAACATCGTGTATAAATAAAAAAATATCATTTTTTCAATAGCTTTACATTGAAAAGGAAGTGACTGGAAAGTAATTTTGCCTAACATTGAAACAGATAGACACAAAGCAAAAGCTATTTCAAAATAGAAAAATATTAATTCTAAGACTATTAGCTTAAACAGGGAAGCAATGACAAATCAACTGTGAAAATTTCAACCCCTGGGCTATGAAGAAGTCTCAAGGAAGCTCATGTTTAATTTTATAGTCCTGTAAGAAAATGTAGATCCATTACAGAGGTTGTGGGTCAGCAGACTACTCTTCTCATTGCAGAATTCATCTGCATAACAGCCCCCAAAAGAAAGAAAATAAATAACAGCACCCCCTCAATATGTTAATTTTTTAAGACTTGACAAGTTGATTATTTTCTAATAATGAACTCAATACAGAGATTTGTCTATCAGGATTTCTTAGGCTCAGGCATATGCCACATTTAAATGAGGAAAAACCACAGTAGAATTACTCCACATCCTCCATACAAGTATCCAGAAAAACCAAAATGACACAGCTACCTGCTAGAAATGCTAGGAATTATTTAGTACTTCACATCTACCTTATATACACTTTCTATCAACAAAATCTAGACACTTGTACTGGGTAGGTGGAAGTGTTGAGTTTCAACCACTCTTCCCACGTCACCAGAGACACAAGGTATCTCCAGGGTCCATCCTCAGCCTCTTTGCCCTGCTGGTATCAAAGGTCAGGAATGTCATTCATTTGGAAAGGAAATGTCTTTGGATGGAATGTACTTAGAAGTGGTTTCAGATGTGTATGAATTAAAGACAAAAGATTAGACTAGTATTGCTACTACAGTTTCTTCTGCTAATTACATAAATGCATTCAGGTGTTGAAAGGTAATCACTGCTACCTCTCCTGTGTTTAAAGAAACATGAAACACCTGGATAGATATTGTTTATGAGTGGATATATTACTGGACAAGAAAAAAAACCAACAAACTCTGCCATCAAATTAAATAAAGAGAAAAAACCCACCAAAATCTAATATAAATTTATAGCCTTTTAGAAATACATTGTTATCTTCAGCTCAACACTATTACCTCCTAGGGAATTTTGTAGAAATATATTAGCCAAAATGAGAGTCAATTGGCTTTTATTTTATTTTCTAGTAGAGACCACTTGAGACTACCCTAGCTTAGAAAAATCCATATTTCTGTTGTAAAGGGCAAACTTACATTTATGCTTATTCAAAAGAAGATCCTATGCAGTTCAACATATAAAGGAATAAATGCTAATTGTTCTAATTTTTAAATGTATGTCACAGCTGTGCCAATCTTATTGTTTATACAGTCAGTATAAAAATCAGGCTTGTCTTTGACCTATCTCAGTTTGTTTTCCAAGGATTTGAAATTCATGCCTTTCTTCTTATACACATCTATTATATTCTCTTTCTTCTCTCTTAAAATACAGATCTTGATGTTATCAAAACTTTTAAAACTTTCAAAAGCTTTTCTGCAGAGAAATAACCAGTATAATCAAATTCTACAATTGTGCTCTCTTAGAGACTTTACCAAGTCTGTCAGAGTCTTGAACAGAAAGGCATTAGTAGCCACACACATCATTGAAATAAAATCATTCTCAGAGAGACATTTTAATTTACAAAATCAACACGTGTTTTTATAGAGAGTCAGAACGGGAAAATAAATTGAAGGGAATTTGTGTCATTTAATCTTTGATTTTGATCACTTACTATCAAGCCACTGTTACTTTGCCTTCTCTCTCTGTCGTGAAGTTTTCTGTAGAAAATCCCTCCTGGATTAAACTGAGTACTCCAAACAATCATGTCCCCTTGAAAATATGCATCCATCCCAGTTATCCTTGAATTATGTTCAATATGTGATATTTGCTGATGAACATCACTGTAGTTGAATGGATATGCAAAACCCAGGATGTCAGTGTCATTAGCAACATAGAGAACTTGATCTTCAGAGCCTAGGGATTATTATAATGAAACAAAAATAAGGTAAATGTCAACTAATGCAAAAATCAGTGGTTTTCACTCAAGCAGCTTTTTGGTGTTTATCTGATATAATTTCTTATGTTAAAATTATTTTCTGATTGATGAAGAATGCAAAAACACACTCTGGGCAATAAATGCAACTCTTGATACTCTGATTTCAATAAGCATTACCTCAGTGCTCTCTCCAAGCTCACGATGTGACACTTCAAACAATATTTTAAGCAGTATGTAATATAAGAATTTGAACACTTTTAAGCTCTATACAAAAATATGAGAAATCATGCGTTTAGCCCATATGAATCACTACATATTTTTATATGCACATTGTGTCTAGAAGGTCCTAAACATATATAATAAAAGAACACAAAGCTGTCCATGAGCATTATTTCAAATCACTTCATTGGAAATTAGAAATGGAATGATCCTTTCTTAGTGAAGGCAGAGAAGTTTTGAAATTAACTGCAATAGAATCTGTGCAGTTGTGTCTTGAATGCAGTGAGCATTCATGGATACCTGTGAATGGGTGGTATTAATGGATACCCAGTTACCATCTTGAGTTAGATGTTGTAAAGTATGATAAGAAAATTCTCTCTAGTATCTGTTCATTAAGTTTTGGGAAAGTTTCAAATCTACTGGACACATTAGAATGCATTTCCATTTTTATTATTTTTCAATTTATATCACATTTACCTATAGAGAATTGACCTATAATAATATCTGTCCAACACATTTCCTTCTTATGACATGTCAAAAATAATTTTCTCCCTCATTATTGATAAATGCAAGAACAAAGAGGAGTTTCATGAAAGAAGTATCAATGAGGGGAAGAGGGAAACATTAACTGTATTGCAATGGAAATGAAGCCTGTGAAAAATTCAGCTGTAGGACATTGATTCCCACATTTTTAAATTGTAAGCCCTCAGAATTAGGTCTGTGTTCCTCTAAGTAGAAACCATTAACCTCAGTTAGGAATGTTGTTTGTTCCCATGCCATAATCTGACTTCTTTATTAATAGCCAGTAATGCTAAACTCTGATAGAGTCCATGACATATTAATTACTAACGAGTCATTAATATCATCTTCCCATGGTAAATTTGCTTTAAAAAATATGGACAATGTGTTTAAGAAACCTGACTGCCACCATCTAACTACCCAGCATGGGTGCAGCTATGTTACTAACTGGGATGCTGCAAAGAAGGAAGAGCTGGAATGACCATGGTACAGTCTGTCCTGGTTTTAGGAAGTATGGACACAACATGAGCCACTGGCCATAAGGCTCAGGTCAGGTACTGTTGAGTTGTGCACAACATGTGCACAGAGATGGATTAGGAGGCACACCTTGTAACTTCAACACTCATTCTGCACTAAAGACTGCAAGTCATACCAAACTCTCACTAAACTGAGGTGAGATGTTGTCATCATACTTTCAGTTGTTCACATGTTCCATAAAGATTGTTAGCTTTCCTCAGGCAACTCTATTATTGCTTGTTTCTTGATTTAAAAGTGACATACTACCCAGACTTAATGACCTCCATTTTGTGTCTCTGCCTTATGAATGACAGGAATAATATCTATGTGTTTCTTTACCTTCACTGGACCATGCTCTAGGCAGCAGGTTTACATGAGGAGTATATAACCAGGTCATTACACTTAGAAAAACTGCACTTAAATGAATTCTGTAAGAGTTCTCAAAATGACAAAGCAAAACATGCTAACTCTAAATTCTACTTAATGTGTTCCTAAAATTCTAAAACATGTTTCTATGAAGGAGTTGATTATTTCTCAAGCTTCTAAGGCTTCACCAGAATGCTTACGTGCTTGCTAATGCATGATCTCTGTTTATCTTATTTGTGTGTATATTGCTGTAAATAGAGAAAGCTGGAGTTGGAAATGGACTTTCAAATGAAGTAAATTCATTTGCATGGAAGTGATAAGAATTTACTCTTTGCTGACATGAAAAGTCAATCTGAGCGATTCTGACAATTATTTCTGTGCCAAATTCAAGAAATATTTATCTAAAAATAAATTGCATATGCAACACATTAGTGTTACCAACCATGTACATAACAAATGATTTAGTGCTGTCTCTAGTTTGATTTTTATGGCCTTACCTTTTGCGATGCAGCTGTTATTCCTCTCCTTATAATTTTTCTCACATGCACATCTATATGACCCTTTAATATTATTGCAGTGCTGGGAACAGGCACCAAATACCATACACTCATTGATATCTATGAAGAAAAGAATTGTAATTTATATACCTGTAGTTTACTACACTACAATTTAACAAGTTCAAAAAGTCATGGAACAATGCAGGTGAACCAAAGGAATTCATGATCACTTTTATATCTTGCAAACATAAAAGGAAACTTTCAGCAATTATCACTAATGTTATTTCCACTGCAATCAACACATCTAAAAAGGATATTTTTCATGTTATTTCTCCATCCTTTGTATATCAACCTGTTATCATTCGAACCTGAAATCCACTTTGAGAATGAAAACCTCTGCTACAATTTTGTTCAACACAGCTAACCCTGGTACAGTCAAAACTACATGATTATCCTTTACCAGAAAAATTCCTCTTTATACTTTTTTCTTAAGAGCCAAACTACGAAGCATAAATACACTTTGACAGTCCCACAGGAGTGATCTGAACTTCTGTAAATTACTGCTCACCAGTAAGAAACGGAATTCACAACCCATTCTTTAGGAAAGCAGATTTATCTTATCTTTCCCATCAACCATTTCATTATAACAACTATGTCTTCTTGCTGACCAGCATAGCATCATATATAACTTCATTTTCTGAGGAATTTTACTTTCTGTTTCATTTCAGTTTTATTTTATGCATCTTCATTATTTTAAGCATCTGAAAATATTCTCATATGCCAACTGAAACACCGATCCCAACTGCTCAGTTAAATAATCTACTAGACCTTAAATCACCCATTTACCCCTCAAATCATTTAATTGTCTTGATTTGAACCTTCTGACATTCACAACCAATGTTAATCTCTGATAAATTCTCCAAGCAAAACACATGAATCTACATCCTATAAATCCTTTTTATTTTCTTCTTGATTTATTAATCCCATAGCTATGAAACATGTCATATACTTTTCCACAAAGTAAAACCTGTATCTCCTTCTCCAGCATAGAAAATTGATTACACAGGTGACTTTTAATACTTTACAGCAAGGAATGATGGAAAATATATGTACCTTCACATTGCCTATTCCTCCTGTTTCTCTGAAATCCAGGCTTACACTGACACAAAAGGGATGTTTTTGTTTGATTACAGTATGCATCATCTCCACAAGGATTCACATTATCTTCACATGTATATTCAGCAACACCTAAACAGAAACAAAATGTCTGAAAAATCCCTGATAGATTTGTTTAAACTGTTAAAAATTAAATCTAAAAATCACAACAATAACACATTCATCTTTCTGCTTAAAGAGTATCAGGTAAATTTTAAATAAATATATGACCTTACGGCGTTTATCTACCTATGCATATAAATTGACAGCATTTAACTGAGACACTACATTCCACACCAAGAATCCAAAACTAAAATTTTCCTTGTTGCAAATTTGAAACACAACACAATCAACTTATGGTTACATTTTGTCAAGAAGTTATAACTACTCTGAAAACCACTACAACTTGAATTGCTACAAAATTTGCCTTGCTCTTGGGTAGAGAATTAGCTCCCATTTTAACTCAAAGAAATAACTTTACATTCAACTAACTTCTGTGCTGTTGAGTAGGTTTTACATGGATGAATGTCTTGGTTAATTACTTCCTTTCTGCTACAATCACAAAAAGAGATCTTGTCAGCCAAACTCACTTATTTTGCAGTCTTGCTCATCTGAACCATCTCCACAGTCATCAAACCAATCGCACTGGAGCTCCATTGGAATACATTTCTTATCATTACAAGCAAACTCATCTTTTTTACACGGTCTTGCTTTATATGTGATTTTATCTATATAATTACAAATTAATAAGAGAGAAAAAAATCAGTATTTGAGATTCTTAGATTACTTTAGACACATACAAATGGGAATGACCACGAAGCATTAAGCAACTGGAAATTACTTCAAGCTTTATTTCTTTCAATTTCAAATTCTGATCTACTAACCTCCAGTTAAGCTTTACTGAAGGACAAGCAGATCTCTGTAACAAAGTTTGCCTTCAAGTTGTTTTCTCTGATCTGAATGCCTTGAAAGGTAATATCACCTACCACAGTGATCTTCATCCGAGTTATCACCACAGTCATCAACCTCATTGCAAATCTGCTCAGGTCGCAGACAAACCCTGTTGTTTCTACATCTGTAGGGCCTTGTTGGAGGGCATGGAAACTTTACTGTATATTAAAGAGAAGAATCAGCTATTACCCAGCTAGTATTAAACCTTCTTTAATGTCTCCTTATCAAAGCAATAAGCAGGCACAGGAACACAATTGTACTTGACTTATGAATGGTGCTTGATTTGAACTTCTGATACCTAATGGAAGAACACTTCAACAGTGTTGACAGTGTAATTCTTTCATTTAGGGAATAAAATTACTTTGTGTGATAAGGGTAATTTCTACCTCTTTTTGGGAATCAGTAAATATGGAAGAATTAGAACCAAAGAAGTAGGAAGTGTAATGATGATCAATATTTCACCACAGAAGTAACTTTTATCCCTCAGTTGATTTCCTACAGAAAAGACTCATTTCTCACAAATATCATATCTGAAATTACATGAAAAACAATAACTACAGAAAACCATACCCCACATTTCAAGCTCTAAAAGCAAAATCAACAAAACTCAGACATGCATACATGCGTCCTTATATATTTATGTATTTTACAGGTCATTTCTTGCTTTATTACACAAAAAGCACTGAAAAATATCATACCACACATTTCAGCAACTTCATCAGAGTTATCTCCACAGTCATCCTCACCATCACAAACCCAAAAATGTAGCTTGCAGAGAGAATTGTTGCACAAAAATTCATCAGCTCTACATATATTTCCCCCTGAGAAGACGAAAAGAAGACAGGGAAAAAAATGCAGGAAAACAGAAAGAGAAGAATGTCAATTTTTTATAAAACCAGTCCTACCACTTATGATATACTATTTGCAGAGAATGACACATGGAGCATAACTAAATGAAAGGCTGGGAGAGGCAGAGAGAAATACTGATTTCAAAATCTTTTCCTTGCCCAAACACTTCTTTCCTTTTCTTTTCCTGACTGTTAGGTAGGAATTACTGATTTGGCCTTACTAAAAAGGGCAGTTATCAAAGACACTGACAACTCACCAACTAGACATGCTCCCCTTGCATTTAGCCAGGAGATGTTTAAACTACCTGTCTGTAGGCTCTTTTGGTGATGCTGCCTCTCAGCAATGGCCTGGCTGGGTACATCAGTAATTTCTGCTATCAGAGAACAGTTGCAACCAGAAGACAGAAATACGGTCAAACCGTGAAAGGCCTTTTCAGTCCAGGCTTGTTTCACATCAATGTCTGATCCTCCACTTATTCCTACTCCCACTCTCTGAGCCACACATTGGAGTCACAGTCAGTGCAGTCTATTAGCCATGAAACAGCAGCTTTTTCTTTTGCTGACAAGCAATAGGCTTGGCCAGGCTTGTAATATCCATCTATAAATGCTGTAAATTAGGAAAGATCTAGCCATGTAGGCACAGGGCAGATAAGACTAGGTGACCTCTAGCAATATCTTCCTTCTTCTAGCTTCTGAAATTTCTCATTAGGGTATTTACTGAACACAGAAAGCAGCAAGAATAAATTCTTCCATGTAACTTCAGTACTGACTAAACTCTGACTCTTCTAACAGAATGGAACAGAGGGTGAGAAAAACTGCTTTAAGCTGAAGTGCCAAAGCTTTAAAAATTGATTCAAGTTGGATTCAGTTTTCATATGTGTAGTAACAACAAAGAATTTGTTTCACAATTATGACTAAATTTTATCACTACAAATCAACAAAGTTATGCAAACTTCTTGCAATTAATTTCCTACATAACACATTTTTATGGTAACTAGATTCTCAGTTTCCTTAGAGGAGTACAGTATAAAATAAATATAGCTGTGTACCTGCAGAGGAGGAAACAATGAAATTTTATATGATAACACCAAAACTCTCAGTGTGGCTTATCTCAGTGCATTACACCCACTCTAATAGTTAAATCAGGCTCTAGTGGTTTTTTACTTATTCATTCAGTGCCCTGTTCACACCCCATTAAAATCAACAGAAGGCTTTCTTTTGCTATAAAGGTTCAGAATTGTTCTTTTCCAGAAAATTAATTTCTGTGAAATACCCAAGGTGTAAGAGGATGTTGGGAACTCTCACACTATGTTACCAAATATAATTCACTCCCCTTGCCAATATAACTTATGAACATTAACAGAAATCTCCTGTACTATTGCCCAAGGAAAATATATAAAATTCAAGTACTCTTCATGATGAAAGACATGAATATAAATAATTGTGTGTGTAATCACAATATAGCCATCATTCTAGTAGTATAATAAGATTGAAGAGAGTTATTTTTATAAATATGCACAGTGGGCTACAGATAAATATGGATATTATTTTAGAATGCTGTAGAATAAAACTCCATTTGTGTTTGCTGCATTTCCAAAGCTGAAAAAAATTAGTTATCAGTGAGATAAACTGGCATCTGTTTCATGTGATTGCTCTGCCTGTCATAATTCCTTTATAAAATAGATTTCTGCAACAGAATCATAATTGTGACATAAATACAAAGTATTATAGCAATAACCAACTAGGCAAAAGGCTTCTTATTGCATTATAAGCAATTTGCAGTGTACAGAAGCTCCATTACACTACCCAAAGAATAATGTGGGCTTCAGATAAAATAAGCATGCTGCTATTTATTTGCACTTCATTGGTTTTTAAAGAGATACAGTCAAGATACTTTAAAAGCAGTTTTAAGATGGACTAGAAGTTTTTTAAAACTTTGTTACCTGTCTTCTTGCATCTAAACATATCTGGAATATTCTTCCCATTTTTTGAATTTTCTGGTCTCTCTTTCAAAATTAATCCTCTCCATAAGAGATATTTTTTTCTTTTTTCCTAGTATAAGTGTTGCTTAATAGACTTCGAACAAAATAAGGGAAGGATATTTTACTCTGTTTGCTTCATATCTGATTATCAGCACTTATTAGTGTGCTTCATTATGCTTTTGGATTTACACACATCTAGTGACTAACACAGAGAACTACTCAATTTAAAGAAAAGGAAAGAAAAAATCTGGAAAAAACAAGCTGACAAAGTGCTGAGTAAAAATTTGCTTTTGAACAAAAATTCTTTGAGTCAGACTTTCTGTGTTTGTCACAATTATTGCATTACTGTACTTATTAAGTGCAGCATTGTAAGTACCAAGTATTGTGCAGAGTTACACTGCTGCTGCCTGGCAGCTGAAACAAGGTTCAGCTAAAAAAAAATAAATCAGCAACAACTATGAGAATTACATGAACAGATGTGCTTCTCTAAAACATATTTGGAAGCTTAATCACAAGCATCAAAGTCTGAGCACAGCGTTCAGCTTCAAGTGATCAACTTCTGTTCAGAGTTCTGCTCCGCACGGAGAGTAAGAACTCAAAATGTGGTTTTATGGGTTCTGATCAGTAGCAGTATGTCATCTCCTCAAACATAACTACTTTCTCCTCCGAGTGATAGAGGACCCAATGAGCAAAGGTGCTGTGCAGGACTTTGATCTCACCAACGAGGGACTGGTGGAAGATGTGAAGCTCAAGAGCAGCCTGGGCTGCAGAGACCATGAACTGGGGGAATTCAAGATCCTTAGGGCAGTGAGAAGGGTACACAGCAAGCTCACTGCCCTGGATTTCAGCATACATTAGCCTCTTCAGGAATCTGCTTGGTAGAACCCTTAGAGGAGCCCAGGAAAATTGGTTGATATTCAAGGAACACCTCCTCCAAGCTCAGGAGTGCTGCACCCCAACAAAGAGAAAGCCAGGCAAAAATGCCAGGAGGACTGTGTGGCTGAACAAGGAGCTCCTGGACAAATGCAAACACAAAAAGGAAGGTGAAGTACTGGCACAGGTTGCCCAGAGAAGCTGTAGCTGCCCCATCCCTGCAAGTGTTCCAGGCCAGGTTGGATGGGGCTGTGAGCAATCTGGTGGAAAGTGTCCTTGCACATGACAGGGGGGTTGAAATTAGATGAACTTTAAGTTCTGTACCAATCCAAATCATTGTGTGATTCTATGAAATAAATAGAAAACTTAGGTCTTAAGAGTATTTATTTAGCAACTCTTCATTATATTGCATGACTGCAATTTATTGTTGCCTATAAAACTGTAAATTAACTGGATTTATTACCAATTTCCCTGATGAGAAAAAATATACTTCCAGTAACAACACAACCTTTTGATCACTGGGGAAGAAAACATAAAGAAGGAATAAAATGTGAGTTATAATCAATCTAAGCTCTTCCTGCAAATCACTTGTGAAGCTGCTTTACTCTCATTGTCAAAAGAGGTCACAGAGGTTTCCTTTCATCACTCAGATGAGAGGTGGCCAGGGTAGCACTGACTTACAATGTGTGTTAACAAACAGCCCAATAAACTAAGCCTGTTAAAGAAAAGTGTCTCTTGCCTTGGTCACAGTTTTCTTCATCACTGCCATCCACACAGTCGTGGATCCCATCACAAAGCCATCTGACAGGGATACAGTAGGCCTTATTTTTGCATCGAAACTGATCTTCTTTACATTCTGTTACACAATCCATCTGTGTGAATACAGACATGAACTACAGATTAATGAGTAACAACAGCAACACACTTCAGGCAAACCTAACAAAATTCTTACTAGAGTCCAAGTTAAATTGCAGTCACACATTTTACGTGTTTGGATATTCTTTGTGTTGCTTAGTATTAGTAGTGGAATCAATGGTTATGTTTAACTTTCTGCAGACAACTGCCTTACAAAAAATGACCCTGGACATGAGATCAGTCAGTGCAAACTGGTTCATACTCTCAAACCTGACTTCACCTGCACTGTGCAGCATTTGGTTCATGCATGCTTCATATTCTAACTGGCAACTTTGTGTTTCTGAGAAATAACAACTATTTTTGTTTGGGTTTTTTTTTGGCCTTGAAGTTGTTCACAAAGGTGGCAATTTTTAAAAGAGATATCAACAGTGCAAGATGTAGGAAGAGCATGGCATGAAAGCCCACGGAGGTTGAATTGCCTGCTGGGATTGTATTAGATGAAACCAGAAGTCAGAGGGAGATGAATTTGTCACAAACTTGTCCACTCTGCCAGTACAGAACAGTCCCTGATGAAAACTCCCCCAGAACCACGCACAGGTTTTGACATAGGGAAAACAAATTCATCTACTCCATGAAGTGGCAACAAAACAAACATAACACGGCGCAAAATCATGGGGCAAAGATATTTGACAGTGTTCAATGGATGCAAGAAAACATCATTCGCCCTTTTAATTACTTTAAGGCCTAAAACCATGAAAATATCACATCAGAAAAAAAGAAAGACCAAGAGAAATTTGTCAGCTACCTCATCAGATCCATCGGCACAGTCGTAGTCTCCGTTACATTTCAAGGCTGCTGAGATGCAGCCTCCACTGGCACACACGTACTCGCTTGAAGAGCAGGTTGGAGATGCTGGTTACAAACACATATTTTGGCATTAAGAAAAAGACAATTTATAAACAAGTTGCTTTACAAATTCACCTGTTCATCTGGTTAACACAGTGAGCAAACTTGTGTCTGTAGCTGACCAGAGCTTTTCCAAACCTTCGTGAAATACAATGATTTGACAAAATTGTTGCATCCTGAGCAAACTGTATAATGAGAGTGAAAGGATATTTGTGTTTTGCCATTTAGAAATTTCATTTTGTGTTTTCCTTGTATTTGGTAACACAAGTAATTACACACAAACATACATTCATAGCATGAGTCTAGTTAAAAATTAGATTCTTTAAAACGGGCTTAGAGTTGAGTCAAATTTAGCCAATTTATGATTAAATAAGCAAAATTTATAAGAAACCATGAATTTAGAAGGTACACATTATTACAATTAAGACAAATATCAATTTTATTTAGTACACAGGTGGATATTCTAGTCTCATAAATCAGGGGAGATTTGTCATAAGGCTTCTATCAGTTGCACCCATCTAGATGAAGCTTACAAATAATTTAGGAAAATTCCTGAAAAAAAGAAACTGTGTTCTCCAAGACAGTAAAAAGAAAATAAAATAATAACAACTAAAACCATTTGGTAGAGAAAACCTTTGCATAAGGACTAGTAAAGTTTGCATGAAGACCCCAAAGCAAAAAAACCTCCCAGACACACTTAGTAACACACCAAGATTTACTGATGCTTTCAGAGCAGAATTTTTATCTTGAGGATATATTATCAAATTACAAGTCAATATAATTAAATGAAATAGCATTCCCCAACAAGCTTCGTATTGCATAGCTCTAGGTAAGTTCAAAACATAAGAAGGAAGACAAAAAGATGCTCAAAAACTGAAGTACTTCAGATTTCTTTGCACTTCTTGCTACTTCTAGTGCCTGGGAATTGATTTGCCTATTTATTTTCTTCTTGCATTCTGATTTATTCCTTGCTTCATTTATCTCTCAGCATTAGTGAAAACAATACCTGGTTCACAGTTTTTCTCGTCATCCCCCAGTTTGCAGTCCTCATGACCATCACATTTCCATTTTGCTGATATGCACTGACCATTGGAGCACTGGAACTGATCCCTCGAGCAGCCTGTTTCACAATACCTCTGGTACAAAAGAAACAATGAATATCCAAGATCAAGAGTTTAATATAAACATTGGTAAATATCCAGCTGGTCACAGATGTTACAGCCTATACACTTCTCCACACTACAAAATACAGTCATGGCTTATGAAATGAAATATATTTGAGAATATGATTCATGAAAAGTGGTTTACACCCCTTCAAGTAGCTGGGAAGCATTTGAGGTTTAGTACTGGCAGGAAAGGAGAAGGGAAAAGAAATTACAGACAACCAGCAAAGTATTATCCAGTGAACTTCTGCTACACAGCAAACAAACCCACAAACCAAAACACTGCAGTGTCTAGAAAGAGGTTTTTCCCT
>NW_008676384.1:247382-250039 GCF_000695815.1 Acanthisitta chloris
ATGGGGTCCAGATCATTGCTGGGACAAAAAGATGACAAATATTGTGAAATACTATTTTATTTGCATGTTCTCTTTTTTAGAATGACTACTTCAATCAGTTTTAAGTTAGTAATGATAATTGCATTCATGGATTTTGGTGTACAGCTCCCATTGCTGCTTTTAAAAATATTTGTATGCAGGAATCCATTCTCCAACATTCTAACATGTCCAGATCATTGCTGGGACAAAAAGATGACAAATATTGTGAAATACTATTTTATTTGCATGTTCTCTTTTTTAGAATGACTACTTCAATCAGTTTTAAGTTAGTAATGATAATTGCATTCATGGATTTTGGTGTACAGCTCCCATTGCTGCTTTTAAAAATATTTGTATGCAGGAATCCATTCTCCAACATTCTAACATGACTGAATTTCCAAAGCAGTATTTTTTCTGGGAGAAGCCTACCTCATCTGAGCCATCTGCACAGTCATAATCTCCATCACACCAGAATCTTGCTGAAACACAGTCTCCATTTGCACAAAGAAAGTCTTTCAAAGTGCATGTCTGAGGTTCTGAATAAAGAAAAGTAACAACCTTAAGTTTAGCAGAACTTGCATAAAATATTTTAGACACACCCTCCCCATCAATGAATGAGTATCACAAAGGCAAACACACTAACTTGCAAAATATAAAGATTTTCTTTTTAAGAGAAATTTTTTTTCTTTTTTTTTCTAAGTAGGCAGAATTTTTCCTTTTGAAGTTGTAGGAAAGGCATAATAAAAGCAGGTCTACAGCAATTGCATCCTTTCTCCAGCAATGTTATACTTAGGCAAATCAAAGGTTAGGATTTATGTGGACTCTTAAGAGTCCTATCTTGAATATTTTTCAAAGTGTAAGCTTGAATAGACATTAGCAAATCACTGATGTTTGACTCCTTTTATTGTCAACAGGCCAGGAAGAGGAATTTCATGATATGATAAAACATGTAAAGGAAATAATTTGTGGAAAAAGTAATTCACATGCAAAACCCATTTGTCCTGTTTCTATATTGATTTGCAAAACATAAGCAAATACATTTTCTATACTGGTAATGAATAATTTATAACCAGAGATTTGATTCTGGGAAAATGTACACGACGAGCAAACCTCTCAATTCTCTGCTTGCATGGAATATTTCTTGCACTGCTGGAATCCATTTCCAAGATTTACATATGAACACAGCAGAGTATTTTCCCATCAGTGCTCAGATTGTTAGTGAAAGGAATAAGTATTAACAGACTTCTGTATAAACAGTGAAGGGCAGCATCTCTCATCATCTGCTTCACGGAAACACTCAAACTCCTTCCCAAGAAAAGCATTTATTAATTAGTAGGAAGAGTTTTATTTGAAACACAGCACATGAGATGATTAACTTTTTCCATATTTCAAAGCCTGAAAATAATCTATAGAGACAACAGACATTTGTCATTGACTGAAATGGTAGAAAGAAATGGATCTCATGAGGCAACTTGAAAATGATTTCATATTTGGGGTTCAATTTTGCATTTAATATCAAAGATTTTGCACTAAGTCAAATTGAAAGGAGGTTTTAGGAGACTGATATGTATGAGAGGAATAAAACCCTTTTTTTTCTTAGAATAGGGTATGAATTTGTAATGTACAGTGTCTTTTTTACCTATATTTGTACAAGATATATGTTTGCTCCTATGAGAATTCTGTATTGTAACAGCTGTTACAAAGCAAAATTTTAGAGAAAGTAATTTGTATAATCTGTATGTAGAAAAAGAAGTAAGAGCAATATAAACATAGAATATGAGCACCTCAACCAAAAAGAGATATAAACCCTCATTATTTGAACTTTTTTAATCACTTTGTACTATGATGATCTGAACTTAATGGAAGAAAATTATTACTACAGGTTGATACACATGACAAATTTCAGATAAAATGCTCAACAATTTACAGATAGCAATAATATTTTGTGGAAGTTTTTCTTTTGTTTTCAGATTTTAAAGAGATTGTCTAGTCACGTAGGTTAACACCACCCTAGCAAAACTATGACTCTTTGATTTTCACAGGAGAATAAAAGAATACAAAATAATTCCTTGCTACTTATAATATCGGAAACTGACACTAATAATCAATCCCTAAGTAAAATCCTCCACAAAGCTAAGAAAGCTTTTGTGTGTCAACCCCCTCCAGGGTATAACAACAAAAGGCTCTGAGTGATTACTGAGCCACATGACATTTTCCCTTTTAGGTGACACTTGCACATGAAAACTACAGCACTTTTGCCTGCAGTAAGTGACAATGTTTTCAAAGGTAGGTAGTAATTGCAAGGCAGAGAAAACCACTCCAACCTCTCAAGCAGAAGGAGACACTGTACCTATGGACACCACACATAGGTACAATGCCTCCAATTGGGGAAAGTGGCAGACAGCAGGTACTCAGCATTACAATACCTCATTTTGAAGTTTTCTATATCATTACTAAATATACAGTATTATACTAAATATACAGTCATGATACGAATACTAAATATACAGTCATGATACTAAATATACAGTCATGATATGAATATGGGTTCACATTGAAGGAGGGGAATATTAGGGAAAATTTTTCTATTGTGATGTTGGTGAGACACTGTCCCAGGTTGCCCAGGGAGGTTGTGGCTG
>NW_008676384.1:250125-260140 GCF_000695815.1 Acanthisitta chloris
TGATCTCTAAGGTCCATTCCAACCCCTAAAATTCTGTGATATGCCATCAGGAATGTGCATTCAAGATTATCTACAAAGCAAGATAGTAATTTCTTGCATTTCTAAGTAAAAGAAAGAAAGAAACATAAATTGTTAACTGAAGAGGCATTTCCTAACTATTTGTAAATTTTTTCTCCTGAAATATTTTATAAAGATAATGATTATGATCTAAAACCATTAAGGATTTGACATTTCTTCCTGAGAACGAAATCTGAATTAACTCACTGAAGGTATTACAGAGATTTATTAGGCCTTCAGGTTCCTCATAGGTGAGAGAGAACTAGGCTAACTGAGCTACTTTGAATAACCACATCTACTTCATGTGATCAAATATTATAGAAACAGACTTCCCACAATGGAAAATAAGGCAAATCATCTCAGGAACATAATGTGCAGGTTGTGTTTTGTCTGACTTCATAGTTAAAGTTGATCACTTCATGACTGTGCAATTTTTAGGATTCTGATCTACAGCTAAGAAAAGTGATATGCAACTAACTGACAAAGGTAAACTAATTGCAATATTCATTTTGAATTAATGAGATCGTTAAGAAGTCATTGGTCAGACATTTTTGCATAGCTGGTGTAGAATTACAGCTGTTTATAAGAATGAATAGAATTGGAGAATTTCAGCAAGGAATATTTTCAGTTGTGGTCAACTCATTTTCAACAGGTCAGAGGGTGTTGAATAAACACACACAAGTGTTTTATCAAAATTCAAGTTTCCTCTTACATGTTGCCAAACTGACTCCACTTCTTATAACATGGACTAAGGAAAATGTTACTTACTACAGTTTTCTTCATCAGAATTATCTCCACAATCATTCTGGCTGTCACATCTCCAGTGGTCTGGAATACAGTTGTTGTTTTTGCACTGGAACTCATGAGGCCCACAAGTTTTTTTATCTGTAATTAAGACAAATATAATATTTACAGCATTGCAAACAAGCACTTTAAATGGTAAAGAATTCTATTAAAGACATGAAAATATTGCTGGATACATTTAAGAAGAAGCAAACATAATATTTAAAATGTCACTTTCAGGAGTAATTTGTTTCTCATACCACATTCTTTGAGCTTCTATTTATTCATTCATACCAAAAGAGACATGCTTTTAAATTTGATGATAAAATTAAAATATGGACTGCATACACTGTAAATTAAAGTAAAACCCACAACATTCAGATGCAATTACAAGTTAGTTCAAAGAGAGAGTATTATGCACTGAATCTCAAAAGCTGCATTAACTTTCCTGGAATTTATCCGTAAGACTGCTTCACAAAAGATTAAATCACAGCAAATCAGAAGAATATCAATTTGAAAATGTACAAAATACGTATTTCTCTGAAGTCATTTTTGCATATATTAATTTAAGACTAATCATACCTGACAGAAAAATTTGCACTGTGGTTTAAATTTTCACCTACTGAGGCACTGGATTGGAAGTCTGCTCATACAAGTAAAACATTATAATGCTAACTGAGATTAATTTTCTTCATGCTGTAAATTTCCAGCAAGCTTTCCTGTATACAGAGTGGCACTGGAGAAAAAGCCTCTTGGAGATCCATGAATATCCTGAACACCTCCAGCAGGAAGGAGCTGCCTCTGTGTTTTTATGAGTAATTCTTGACTAATTCTTTCCATTTCTAAGGACTGAGATGAAGTGAAGTAAATTAAAAAGTTATCAGTGACATTTTATTTGGGAAAAAAAAAAGAAGCTTGCTTTGTAAAAACCTCAATGACATATTTAAAATTACTTGTCACTGCGATGATATTTCAATAGAAATTTTGCGAATTTTTTTTTTAATCTACGTCAGTGCAGCTTCATACTGCTATCATGGCAACTCCATGGCTTCTGATAATGGACAGAATGAAGGAGAACTGAAATACCAGTTTAAATCAACCTGATTTCTCAACCTGTGAAATGGAAAGGACCACAAATTTTAGGGATTAGATTTGATGCTGTGGTCCAAACTGCTGCTTTTTCTGCTCTGTTTTAGTTGTGGTTCTGGAGGAGTGATAAATTAAAGCTACTTTTGAATATCAGGAGGGTGAAGGTAAATGGTGTTGCAGCTCAGGTGTGCACACTCCAAAATTTGCTAAGTACAGTAGTGCCTTTTGAGTTTATTCCTTATTCTTTGATTTTTGATCCTAAGTAGTTTTCTCTCAAAATACTTCTTCCTAGGATGTTTTTCATGATGACAATCCAAGACATTTCAAGAGTGACATATTAAATACTTGCATGGGCAAGCATTTAACAATAGTTAACATACAAAATATCAAAATATTCCCCCCCAAAACCACGACACTATTGTATTTTGATTCTGTCACTTCTCAAAAGACAAAGTTTCAAACCCACAATCCATCCTATATTTATTAAAGGATTTCTCGTAGTCTACAATCTTCCATTAACTTATTTGCCCACAAAATAAGTTCTAAATACTAATGACAGGTGTTGTCATGGTGACATGTAAATATCTTATTTATCCTTCCACATTCAATAGAAACACCAAGATTTAATCAGTCACACAGAGAATACAGAGATGACATCCCTTCATTTAGCCACCTGCTAGGATGAAGAGAACATCTTTTCTTACTCTTCAAAAAGAGTTATGTACTTCTCAAGGATGGTAAATCTATTTCCTAGCATTGCCTCTTTACACATTTGAAGAAAAGCTGGAGGTTTGTTGGGTTTGGGTTTGTTTTTTTTTAAATTTATCCAACTGTAGCTTAACCTTATGATTACTACTTGAATGTTAATCTTTCTCTTCTTACTCTTTTTCTACCAAACAGAAAAAAAATTGTAATTATTTTTTATACAAAATATTTTGCATGTTTGTAAGGCTCTCTCTTCTTCACAAATCTGAAAACTTCACTCTTCTTCTGGGTTGACTGATCTCTCCTAGCAGCTTACAATTGACAATGTCTTACAAACCAGGTTTGCTTGTCTTATGTTTCCTTCTTCACATAAATGAGAACAGAGGGAAACACTAGGATATTAGAAATAGCATATAACTAAAAGGAAAATTTGGGAAAGTTGCGTACCAATTATTTAATCTTTGAGATTAATCAATTTACTCAATTCAATGGAAAACAGTGGAAGATCTTACTGGTTTTGTATTGTGGAACCCTAAAAGCACACATGGGCCTACACACATTTTGTCACTGCTGTATCCAACACTAAATTGATTTCTTTTTTTAAAATGAGACTACCTCAAATGTGAAAGTTCAGATATGAATGGGACAGAGGCAAAGTAGTAAAGTACTGATAACTCATTTGTCATATTTCTCCCTTCAAATTATTATTAAGAGATTCACTGATCTACTGTAACAGGCAAAGGCCTTTTTCAGAAATTTATGTGGTTGCCTGAGGTAGCTGCTGGTTGCTTGGGGTTTGTCTTTTGTGCACACCAAACTAGGATTCTACTGCAGAAATACTTCTAAGTGAGCATGAGGAAAAGAGGCTGAAGGCTTAAAGTGGAAAAAAACCCCAACAAAACAAGCCCCAAAATTCATATTCACCCTAAAAGAATTTTGATTCAGATATCAATCCCTATGAATGAAAACACTGTTTTGCCACTAATTACACTACATTGCCATTTGGGGATTTTAATTCCATATATTTTCCCATCTGCATGTGCATGAAAGGGATAAAATCCAAAATGAAAAGAGACTCATGTTTGATCAAGAATCAGCTAACTATTCTAGAGCTTGGCAGGTTGTCCCCAATGCTGGAAATTTTAAGCCTCTTGAAGGAAGTTTAAGTTTATATAATGCATCCCTCAAATGCCTTAAAGAACATACTCTTCATCATCAGGAAAAAAAGAAGCCTACTTTGAATCTTAAGGCTAAAAAGAAAATTAATATTAAAAAAAAAAGTGAAGAACAGAAAGTAGTCACACTAATGTTGACACATTATGCTAATAAAGACCTGAAATACATATAACCTTCAAAGCAGATTATAATCACTTTCCAACACCACACACAGCTTTCCTCAGATTCTAACTCAAACTCACCCATTTCTGATGGAAAGTATTAAAGTTGAGAGCAAGGATTAACATAATCTAACGGCTTTCTTTAATTGCCTGGACAGTAAGCATGAATTAACTACCTACTGTTCTCTGAAAAACACAATACACTCATTAATAAACATGTATTTCCTAATTCTGCTTCAACTCTCTGAGTTGCAAAGTAACCACAGAAGACTAAACACATTTACATTACTTCTAGCAAATGTACTCAATAGAATATCACCAATAACACACAGTAGCAGATGTTGACTGAGCAAAATACATATGGCTATGCAGCACTTAAGCAAAAAGAGATTACCCTTTAGATGAGTTTTGCATTGTAAGCATTTTAGAAATGAACTCTAAACAATAACAAGTTAGTACTACATCAACATATGCTGATCTTTTTTATACTCAGCTTGCAGCTTTAGAATTTAATTCTATCAAATTTTGTCCATAAAAATAACAATCTTTAGTCTGAAACAAAATGCAGAAGATCAAAGCATGTTGAAACTACTGCCATAATAAGGTCATTTAAATATATTTCAAATACTAACAATATGGAAAACTTTAAAATGTGATTAAACACACCCTGTTCTTGCCAAGGCTTAGCTGTTCTATGTGTAGGCAAGCATGTGTGGTACAGAAATTGTGAATAGGGGTAAATTCTTCTGTCTCCTCCAAGAGAAAAATTTATATGTAGCTAGGAGATTGAAAATTAAAATGTAGGTGTTTTTTTCAGGGAGGTGTGTGATTAAGCTGTGCATCATCTTGTTGCAGCATGCTGTGAAAACTTCACAGAGGTAAAAAGAAAGTGAAAACCCTGAAGACTTATCACATACAGAGACATATTTGACTCATGACATCTCTAATTCTCAAATTGTTAGAAGCTGGAAGAGCATCTCAGGGAAGTTCCACTGCAGGCTCATTTTGCTCACATATTCTTCCCTAGATACTCAGTTTCTGCCACTGACAGAGACAGGATAAAAGGCAAGATGAGTCTTAGGTATGTTCTATAAAAGCCCAGAAGAGGATATAAACCATCTCTATGGCAAAAATTCATCTCCTTTGCATTCACAGTTTGTTCAAGCCAAAAGATTTCTTGCACTGTAACAATCCTCCAGTGGATAGGATCAGTTAGTTTCCCATTGTGACAATTCAAACAATAGTCTTGGATTTTCAGTGTTGAGGAAGAGTTAAATTTCCTGGGCATATTTTCCACCTTCAGCATTTTCATATACTGCTCGTGCCAATTGCTTGAAACATATCCATGGAAATTAGTTGTTTCTCAGTGCCTTGTCCTTGATTACAACCTGTAGTTTTGTTATTCTGCTGTCCAAGAGATAACATAAACTTCTCCAAGCTCATGTGTTTCATCAAATCATTTACTGATGTGTGGATTAATAATGGTGAGACTTTTGAATGTTCCATATGATAATTTGTCTTGTTCACCTTCATCTTGGAACATCTTTCTATATTTTCCTTGATAGACCTGTCTTGAAAATTTCATGTGTTTTTCTGCACACGGTTAGTGTGTGTCTTGCACTGACATCCATATTCAGTGATTTTCCAACAATACTGATCCACTCATTCTGCCTCTAATGATCTGTAAGCCATTTTCCTGGCAGCATATTTATATATGTTATTTTCTCTCATTTGCAACAAAAAGAACTGACTCAGTACTTTCAAACAGTGCAAGCAATGACTGAGAACAGCTACCACTGCTACTACAAAATGTAACCTCTTCTTTTTTTAATCTCTTCTTTTTTCACAAGTGATAGTTAATAGTAAACTAGGTCTAAAAGAACCCACCTCAGTGGGGTAGAACACTGTGTTCTGGATATTGTGTCAAAGCTAACAGAAATTAGGGTTTGGTAATGCTCAGATTTAATCCTTGATCTTCTCCATAGAGAATTTTCTTCCTCAAATGATCACATTTAAGTACAGAAGTTCCATAAGTATTATGGGTTCTTGGAGAAGTCCTTTGGGCATGCAAAGTTTGTGGAATGGTATGTTAAGGCACATAATTCCCTGGAGCTCACAGCGAGAAGCACAGGTTTGTCATGTCAAGTTGGAATCTGCTCTGGACCCTTCTACACAGTCAGTCTTAACTAACAGGATTTGCAAATTATAATATTTTCACTGTTTATGAACTACAGCAGCAACAAAGTATGCAGACCGAATTGCCAGAAACTGGGTAACACTGTGAGAAAAACAGAGAATGTTGTTGTGTCCTAGGAAAGTCACTATATTCTCTCTCACTATGCTTCTTTGATTGCATATTCCAAATGAGATACTCATTTACAGCTCCTGCCAATAAAGTAGTAGTATAATATGAAATTTATAGACTAGTCATACACAGATTACGTTTCAACAAGAACTGGATGAGCCAGACACACTTATCATATCAGACAGGTATTACCATACCCTGAAATGGGTCATAAAAAGTGAGATGATTATTTCCTTTTGCTATCTTTTGCAAAAATGTCAAACTACAGCAGCATATTCAAAGCCACCAGCATACTCACCACAGTTAGCTTCATCTGAGCCATCAGCACAATCTGGGTCTTCATCACATACCCACAGTTTGGAAATGCAGTGCTTTGTTGTTTTACACTGGAAATGGTCTGGAGAACAACTGTTTTCAGCTTTAAATAAAAAGAATTCCAAATCAAAACTAGAAATTTCTGCTCATATTCAAAATATTTGTTTTAAAGAAAAAATATATTAAGGATTCAACATTCAGAAACTGGATAGCTTCAGCATCATTTATGTAACATCTGTAAGAAAAGAGCATTCAGGTTTATACTGTTTATAATTTTGTTATTTTCTTATATATTATTTTAGCTATAACAGGAAGGTAAAACAAATATAGAAACCAAAGTATCTGTTGTGATATTCTTTTAACAATGAATAGACTTCACATGGACACAATTCAACCACTTCAGCAAAAATCATACAGATTTTTTTTTCCCTTCATCTAATTATCAAGTCTGAAAGTCAGTTTGAAAGACTAAGGCAGCTCTCGATGCTTTGGTCAAAAATGGAATCAAAACTATGTAGAATTTCTGTGAAATTCTGTGTTCTCTGTTAAATTGGATAAATAGTGAGAAAAACAAGGTTGACAAATATTTCCCTTTATCAGTTTAGCAGAACAATTTTTTGAATGAATCCTACAGCAAGGTAAAGATGGAAAGATGCAGTTGACCTTCAACCTATTCTTTTAAGATGCTCTAAGTTAAAGCTTAACTGCATTAACCTTAGAACAGCCACTTGGCAACAAGATTTTCAGTCTACTCATGTGATTGTGGATGGATTTGCTCATGTGCACATATGCCAGATCTTACTATTCCTTAAACTTTTATAGCTGAGACTATAGAGACAAGATGAATAAAGGACATTTCTGGACTGGACTGTGAATAAGCTACTTGTGATCAGATGCATAAGGATTTCTTTCAAGATAAGCATATGTAAGAGAACCTCCTAATCAATTCAGACTGAATTCAACACAGGTGGAAAACAGCAGGATCTATTCTCTGATAAAGTTTTTCCATGTGAATGTTTGTTTACTTTTACCTAACTCCATAAGGATTCTAACAAACTTCCTTATCCCTGTAATAATTTGCTACTTGATGCTATTGTTCTTGTTTCTTGGGTTTGGCAAGGAAAAAAAAGTTGGTTTATTCTGTGTCATGTTTCCATATATAAATTTACAGTGCTGGAATTTAAAAGTGTATCAATTAGGCTATGCTGCTAACTATGCTTGCCAAAAAAATAAAAATCTGTTTCTCAGCTAGGACACCTTCCCAGAGCATTTCTAAGCGCTTTACAAGGCATAATTTACCTCCATTTTACATATGGAAAGCCTTCAGTATGAAATGTGACCTTGAAAAATCACCTGATATATAGAATGAAACAGAGGCAGAGCTGAAAAAAAAAAAAAAGTGTGTATTTTATGAATCCTAATCTGGTGAAATTAGAATGAAAGACAGAATCTCAGCTGTAACTTGTTTTGTGACAGGAGCCCAAGTCAATATGAACTTTGTGGCAGATCTGCTTAAAACCCTCCCTTTTTGTTACCTTCCCAAAGGCAACTGAAGATTTTTCAGAAGCCACAAGCAAAGTTCTATTGAAGTATAAGTTACAACACTTAACTGCCCTAAGAGAGAAGCTAACAAAGCCAGAACAGAAACAAAAAAATGTATACAATTAACCTCCCCCATTCTTCACTGCTTCTTTGCAGGGGGGTTGAAGCCTGAGTTTCAGATAACTCTATTCTTCACTGTTTCTTTGCAGGTGGGTTGAAGCCTGAGTTTCAGATAACTCAAAAACTTGCTCTGTGGCACAGCAAACTGTCCTGTCCCTGTTAATCCCTAGGATGTTTTCAACTCCATCACCACTGATCCTAACCTTAGCCTTATCCCTGTGGTCCCTGAGCACTGCTGTGCTGCAGACTCCACTGGTTTAATTTCTGCCAGCTACACCTCAAGGTTTTGGGAACCTTCCATATACTGTGTGCAGGTCTTTATAAGGAAAAATCAACTCCCTCCATCTTTCACAGGAATTTACCTGACCCCATTTAATCAGTTTGCAAAGCAACATAACATGCAAACCAACATATAATGCTGCCTGTCAGAGGCTACAGCTCTCCTGAGCTGTTTGGAAGACAATCATTAAACATGACCATCAACAAAACCTTTTCATCCTTATCAACCCTTCCCTTGGAGAAGGATATGTTTTTTGCAGAAATGCAGTGCATGAAAATCTCAAGAAACTTAACACAGAAGCCAAGAATAAGCACCTTAGATCAGCACTAGACCCAAGTAATGAAATGAGTGAAAGACAGAGATATATTTCAAGACAGCACCATCATCTTAATTACAGAATGATCAAAGACATGAGTTATTCAATGCATTTCTATTCTAAATTGGAAAATATTTTCTCTACTTATATCTAACAAATATGGAGTGAAAATGAATTTATGAAAAGTAAGATACATTAAAAGCTGAGCAAATGAAAATCCAGTTATGTAGGCAAATTAATAAAGAACTCCTCAGAGGAAAAGGAATAGAAAAGGAAAAAAATCATTCAAAGGAAAAGGATGTAAAAGGAGCCATGGATCTACAGCTTTTCCAACAAAAGACACTGAAAAATATCTTTTGCCATTGAAATGAATTGCTGCAGGGCATGGCAGATAAAAGACTCAAGAAGATGAGTCATTTGTGAGGTGGTTAAGAGTAAAATAGGTGTTTCAGCCTAAGCCAAAAACCTAATTTAATGCCTGAAATTGTTTACACCCCCCTCTTCTTTGCATAGACTTTAAAAATGGTATTTTAGTTTGTTCTCTCGTATATGAAGCATCATATATCAATCAATCCTGGGCATAACTGGTTTGCATGTTCCAAAATTATTTTATATTGAGGACATTTACAGTATTTTACATGTTTTATTCCATTTATTTGCTTAAAACCAGCTACTGATGCCAGAGGAAAATTCTCTAAACATAACTTACGACAGTCTCTTTCATCTTCTTCATCACCACAGTCATCCTGCCCATTACATCTCAAATTTATGGGAATACACTTCTGGTTCTTTGTGCACTTGAACTGACCTGACAAACACACATGGGTGTCTGTAAATGAAAAGAATAAAAACAACAAGTTAAAAAGATTAGAAAATTCAAAACTCAAAAGGTAAACGAAAAAAATAGTTTACTGATAGAATTTGAAGCATAGCATTTAAATCAGTTTAGCAGGTTTCTCAAGTCAGCAATGTATATAATCACCTACCACAGTTCAGTTCATCAGAATTGTCCCCACAGTCATTCTCTCCATCACAGATAAAGGCTGGAAGAGCACAAAGTCCAGTTCCACACTGAAAACGTCCTGGCTGACATCTGAATTCAGCTGAGAAAAAAGAAAACTGCTTATGAATACTATCAGAGGAATGGTAAAAGTATTGTAGAATCA
>NW_008676384.1:260235-271011 GCF_000695815.1 Acanthisitta chloris
CCTGAAAACCTCCAGGGATGGGGAATCCACCACCTCCCTGGGCAGCACATTCCAATGCCTGAGCACTCTCTCTGTAAAAAATCTCGTCCTAATATCCAACCTAACCCTCCCCTGGCAGAGCTTGAGTCTGTGCCCTCTTGTCCTACTGCTGAGTATCAATAATGTGGTTCTTCCTTTATGGACTATTCAAAAATGCCAATAAATCTTTGTATTTGCTTTTATAATCTCAATCTATATTTATATATAAAAGTCAGCAAACTCAGAGCACAGTTTAAAAATAAAACCTTGAGCAAAAATATAACTGGGATGAAATCAGGTTTTAAAAGACAAAAAACATGTTCTTACGATTTTCCAGAGATCTTGAAAGACCCTTAGTAGACATGAGTTAATGAAAATCTTTTACAGGATGACAAACAAGAGGCTTCACCCTTTGTAAATATGACAGAGACCAAGGAACAGTGCTGAGAACACATCTCTAAAGGATTATATTTGATTTGGATCCTCCTGACAAAACTGGGCTCCAAATTCAGCGTGCACTTACGGCACTCCGCAGGCTCATCCGATCCATCTCCACAGTCATCCACTGTGTCACATTTCCACCAGAATGGAATACACTTGTCAGTTTTGCAACGGAACTGTAAGAGGAAGGGAAGGAGGAAGAAAAGCTTTGATGTGAACATTTCTTTATCTTTTTCAAAGCAGTAATAGTACAGTTTATGAAAAACGAGGTTCACTGCTTAATGGAACAATGACTTTGTCACCTCTGGCTGGTAATTTCATAAAAGTAATATTTTAAATATTCTAATTTTTGGACATTATTTGCACCGATATTTCCACTGATAAAATCATTGTAGTAGCTACTTTGCTATGGTGACTTGCAGAGCCCCAACATAAACAACTTCTTGCATTTTGATGCATTCTATGATTTCCTTCTTCGAGATCTTATTCCAAACAAACACGAAACCACTTCTTGCATTTTGATGCATTCCATGATTTCCCTCTTCGAGATCTTATTCCAAACAAACACTTCAATTCTCAGGTTTTATTGCAGACAGTTAAAGCAGACAATGCAATTTTTTCCAGACCAACCCAAACACCCACAGTTACAGCAAAGGGCCTTAACATGCAGAGTTGTGTACAGCATTGCTTATACTGTTTGAGTTAAATGAGAAAAGCAAAGCCTTCCAGCCTTTCAGAAGGATAAAAGTATCTATACAAAAGAAGAAAAATCATTCATAAGATCCTGGAAGTGCCTTTTCTCTGAGCTCAGGCAACACTGTACCTTTGTTCTGACTGAAAGAAGAATGCAAACAAAACACAGTAGAAATTACTTGATCAGTCTTTTAGGGATAAACCTAAAATCAGAATTCATGTGGCCAATGCAAGGAGAAAAAACTGGACAGATTATCAGCAGCTTGTTAAGAAATTTTGGATTTCCTAAATGGCATCTGTATGAGCATAGAAAGGAAGGAAAGCAACAGATTTAGAAGTGCATCTCATTTTCTGACTCAGCAACATTTATTTAATTTCTTTACATATTAAAATAATTGATTACTCAATAAAACTGTATTGAAAAGTTACGTTAAATTTGGTGTCTTAGCTCA
Source organism: Acanthisitta chloris (assembly GCF_000695815.1). Classification (NCBI taxonomy): domain Eukaryota; kingdom Metazoa; phylum Chordata; class Aves; order Passeriformes; family Acanthisittidae; genus Acanthisitta; species Acanthisitta chloris. The sequence continues at coordinate 261,840 of NW_008676384.1, forward strand.
GTTTTATCTTGTCTGCCAAGAAAATTTAGGATTCCATGGCTATTTATGCAGTGGAAACTACAGTTGGAGCTACACATACCACCTTGAGGGATGTGCTGTGTAGCAGGATGGGTTGAAAAGCAGCTGTTTTCAACAGTTAAACTGCTTCACACAGATATGCAGCTTAGAGGAGCTCAGTGGGATGCCTCCAAATATAAGAGACAAACACAGAAACTCAGACAATTCTCACTCTTAGTATTTTCTACTGCTAGCATAACCTTCCTTACTATTTTCTACTGCTAGCATAACCTTCCTGCTGCTTAATTGTTTTAAGGTGTCAGTCCTGCTCTGCTCACCACAAGGGACTTCAGGCTGTTAAAATGACATTATGAAGTTATTTCCAGGAAATGGGCACTAAGTCTTGAATGCTATTTTGCTCTGCATAAAAGACACTTGCATTTCCTTCTAAACTGAAGCACCAGACACCCAGCAAAATCAGGAAATTGAATCATATGGATCTGGAATAGTTGGAGCTGTGGTGTGGTAGAGTCTGATGTGATGTGTACCAAACACATTTCTCATGTCAGAATAGTCACCAAAAGACAACCTGTAGATGGGCAAGGGCAGGGTATCAAACATCAAATTCCTTCTCATCAAAAGGAGCCAATGGAGGGTATGTTGTTAAGAGCAATTGCATCATAGGACAAGCTCTGTTGAACAGCACCATCTTAAAATCTTAAGCAGAAAAGTATATTTTTGCCACTGATCTCTGTATCTGATGCCATCAGAGAGATGAATTATCAAAGAGTTAACAGATTTCAAAAGTAGAAGAAAATGATGAATAACCAATGTCAACTTGTAACTGTCTGTCTGAAGCTGCTTCTTTTATTTAACTCTGCTCTCCATCCACAAGCAATAAATATTGTTCCTGGAGGATCCAAGATGTGATGCTATCCTTCAACTCAGACCACCAATGAATTATTTAGACAGGAATAGAGCCACTCAATCAACTGCTAGCATATAAATTCAATGTGGAATAAGCTTCCAGTGTCATTTACAGAAGATTTAAAAAACAGAAAAAGGCCAAAATTGTCCCTTTTTTTTTTTAATCCAAACAAATTTGAGAAGCTAAATGCAAGGGAGAAATAGGTAAGAAACATCTCATTTTACAAGTGTTTTGCACCTTTTCTTTTGTTCATTGCCTAGTGGGAAGTAACAACCAGGCAATTTAAACAGAAAAGACATGATGAACATCATAACATCATACCAAACACCACTTTAAGGGAACAGAGGAAGGCAGTGGGAAGGTTTCTGAAATAACAATATTATTTGAATGAAAATGTACATCATTTATTAAGATGATCACTGTTCCCTAAAAAAATATGAGTAAAACCCTTAATGATGCCACTGTTCCCTAAAAAATATGAGTAAAACCCTTAATGATGGAAATCATAATCCAGCATCATGATGTAGAACATTGTTAGAGGTCATTAGCACACACCTAATAAAAGTGGCCAACCAGAAAAGTGTACTAGTAATATTTAAAAGACCATATATACTGTGACAATCAACAAATTGATTCTCTGAGTAGAATAATCCAAAGACTACTATCAAAGTTGTTGCCTTAGAAGAAATCAGTATGTTCTACTCAGGCGCTTTGTATTTTAAGAGAAAGAGCCAAATATTTATTTCAAGTAGTAGGAAATACACCTCAGTGCTTTAATGAGGCAATCTTTAATTAATTGCACATTTTACACTTTCCATTTCAGTTACTGGATAGTTTTTAATACAAGGGTATCATTTACCTACGTAGCTAACTGGACTGAGCTTGTTTATTTGTATTAATGCAAAGTTCAGTCACGCATGGATACTCCCAAATCATTGTTACATACACTCTGTATTTTTATATATCATACAAATGTTTTTTCAAGGCAATTTTTATGGGTTTAGTAGCTGCATTTGTTCTAGTGACTGGCAGAAACATCAGCATTTGAAAGCGAACAAGTTCTGCATTCTCTGGAAAAAAAAGACATTTGCAAGTCTGTTTTCCACTAATAGCCTTGAAGATGAAACACTTTAAGTGCATCCATGAGTTACCCATAGTATTCAGCTCCTTTGACTGATGCTCCCACATTTCAGGGGTGGCAGCATTGACTCTGTAAAAACACAGGGAAACATTGGAAAATTGAAACCCTGCTCCCCCTGCCCCACACAGACACATACCTGACTGGCTGTGCAGTTGGACAGACACGTCTTGTTATCTGCAGCAAGGTAGAAGTTAGTGGGACAGGCACATGTGTACATCTTGTCAGGGGCCAGGAGGCACAAATGACTGCAACCACCATTGTTTAGTGTACACACGTGTTTAGACACTGTGGACAGAATAGGAAAAGGCTATCAGAGCCTATTATTTTGTACACTTGAGGGTATGTGCTTTAGAAAGGAAGAAAAAATGTCTTACATGTACTATCCTTACAAGGACACAAATCAAAAATCCATAGAGGGAAACTTTTGTCTTTAAGCTATTATCTGTTGTATGCAAAAAGTAATTATTGCTATGGATCTAGGTTCAATGCTGAAACGATGAGAGGATGAAAAAAACAGTTTCTTTTTTATAATGAGGGGAAAAAATTAGCTTATCTAGGTCAAGTGCCAAATCAAATCAAATAGTATTCAGTTACAATTCAAATAGAGGCAGATCAGGAGATCAGACATGATCACACCACCTACATTCTCTGACACTGCCTCAGTCCAACAAGTCTCTAAACAGCAGTATTCTTCTGCATTGTTAACACTCTCTTGCTTCTCACAGATTAAGCTTAAATGTTTACATAACACACTGTTCCCATCTTAAAAACCGGCAATTTGTACTCTGCAATGCAACTAAACAGTTCTGGACTTTCAGTCAATGTCTGGGTTAATGTTTAAGCACATAAACTGATATCTCACCACTGAACAAGATATGTTACAGCCATTTAATAGCAGATATGCTCAGAACATTAATCACGGATTTATGTTTAAAAATACTAATCTGAAAACTTGCACAAAACAGAAATAAAAATAAATCACTGCAGATAAATGAGTGCCCATTACCTCAGCACCTGGCTACTAAATACATCAACATGCTGTTTGGAAAGCATAGACAGAATCATTACCATCAGGTTGCCTGTAAGAATGATACACCTGGATGTCTGTTATGGTGTGCCATGAGTTAATCAGTGCCAGCCTGTCTGATCCAGAGGTTTTGTGGGCACGGCTGAGCGATTTGGTTTTCCCATCTGTCCAGTAGATGTAGTCTTCAAACAGTGTTAGTGCAATCACCCCTGGAATATCTTGATTAGGGACTGTAAGAAGGGATGCTGAGATTAATGTTCACTCTTGAAAGACTGCCACTTAAAATATTCCATACTGCATGGCTTGACAGATACAACTGCTATATAATGTCTTGAGAATAATTGTCGTGACAATACGTCAAACCTAGAGGGTCCTTTATTACCAGTTACAATAAGGATGGATGGAGCATGAACTCTGCTTGCTTGGAATTAGTTGGCCCAATCAGTGTTAAGGAAATGAAAGAATTTCAGTTAACAAAAATCATTTCCAGATTGTAAACCAAAGACATGTTAAGCTTTAAAGTAGTACATAACATAAACATACCTTTACCTACTTTTTGCATAAGTCAATATTAATTCAACCTTTTAGTGCAATAAAAGTCATTAGAAAACATCCAAAATGTTAAGACATACATCTCCAGATGCTGTGTTTAACACACTTTAAGATAATTAATAGCATTTTATTTCATCGAAATATGCTGACAAGAAATGGGGAAAAAAGGTCTTGCATTAAAATAAACACATTAGTATGAGGGGTTATTGCTTGATCCTAGCATCACCAACCATACAAGTGAATAAAATAAACAAAGTGATGATGATAGACCATTGTTACAGTATCACAAAACTATGAGCCAACATCATTTGCAAAAGGATAGCAGGACTAAAGAGTAAAAAAATCTTTGGAGCATTCTTTATCCTGCTGTATACTATTCAATCTCAAATTATTTGTTCTTGGTAAACATTAACTGAACTCTTTGTGGGTTTTTTTAACATATATAGCTGTAATCATAAATGTCACAGGAGAATATCTGATCACAACGGATAATTTGTACATTATAATCTCTTGTTACTGAATCACTCAATTACTGATAGAGCTGAGAAGGCAGAAAGAGCAGAGCAACCTACTGTCATTTTTAACCAGCATATCCTTAACATATTTGCCTTGTCTTCTTCATTTTTTTTTACCTGAAAAGTGCTTAAATAGAGTTGGCAAATCTCAAATTTCCGTTGGAATATTTCATAGCTCACTGAGACCTGTTGACTGATATGGAGGATATGGAATGACAACTTATCAAATTCAATTTTGTATACAATAGTCTCCCAACAGTGAGCTCTAGTGTAGGACATATTGCCTTCTGGTCAAGGAGACCTTGCTTCTTAGACCTGAAATTATTTTCCCTTCTTGTATGTCTCCATGCACCATAGCTGTAATACTGAAATAACAATATGGTATTTCTTAAAAGAACTTCATAACATTTCTGAGAAATCAGCTGTAATACTGAAATAACAATATGATATTTCTTCAAAGAACTTCATAACATTTCTGAGAAATCAAAGCGTGAAGAAATCTTAATTTTGGACTCATTACATAGGTGACTTTTGCATGGTTCCTTACATAGCATAGCACCCCCAAGAAAATCACTTATAGTTTCTACTCCTTGTAGAATCCCATTGCAAAAGGTTTCCAATGAGAAATACAAACCAGGCTGACAGGAGAAGCAGGAGGGAACAGCAGAAAGAGAAACTGTTACTGACTGAAACTTTGAAGATTTCCATAAAAATCACTGTTCTGTTTTTACTGGAGTTCCTGAAAAGTATTTGCTCATATAAATTATTACCCTTGTTGTTACTTTTGACATCAAATCAAAGATGTCAAAGGTGCCACTCCAACCTCTCTAAATAAAATAAATGAGCTTTTGTCTTTGGTTTTTTGGTTTTTTTTTCTCTTAGTTAAGAGATAAGATTTCTCCTAATTAAGTTTAAAATCAGGATAAAAATGGCATGTAAAAGCCTTAATACACATGAAGAGGATTTACATAGGAAAATTATTTTTATTTCATTGTCTTTATTATTCCCCACCAATGAAAAATACATCTGGCAGTTGTCCTTGTTTTGACCAACCAGGAACTACAAGTAAACACCATATCCTGAACATAGATGCATGACTAAATGCTTACTTTGGGTTTTGTGTATGTTTGTGGGATTTCAATGGGGAGTCCAGATGAAACTTGATATTCATGAAGTAAAGAGGATTCAGGAGAGTTACACATACTGCCTGAACTGTCTCATCACACCTCATTAATAGGGAAGCTAAGTTAAGTGTGTGGCATAAAATATTAAATAGCACAGTTAGAACACTGCATTTCAGGAAACTGTTCATTGACTCAAGTACAGTTTTCTTTCATTTTTTTAAAAGCCAATTCTGTAAGCACCAGTCGAATCCTGGGCTGCATTTAAAGGAGTGTGGGCAGCAGGGCAAAAGAGGTGATTCTTCCCCTCTACTCTGCTCTTGTGAGACCCACCTGGACCACTGCAGACAGTTCTGGTGTCCTCAACATAAGGAGGACATGGAACTGCTGGAGCAAGTCCAGAGGAGGCCACAAAGTTGAAAAGAGGACTGGAGCATCTCCACTATGATGCCTTAAGCAACTTGATCTAGTGGGCAGGTGTCCCTGCCCATGGCAGGGCTTGGGACTGGATGATCTGTAAGGCCCATTCCAACCCTTAAATTCTATGATTCTATGCTTCTATATAAGCTTAAATCTTTCAACATTCTTGAAAATGAAACCACCATATCAGAAACAATGCAAAAACCACAGTAGGGTTGGACACAATGATCTTTGAGGTCTTTTCCAACTCAATTGATTCTATGATTCTTTGATCTACAAAATATTATACTCTTGGGTTTTTATGCTCTTTAAAAGAAGTATGACAGAGCATATTTGTTTCTAAAAATTGGATTTTCCATTATTACCATATATTGGTAAGAAGTTGAAACTATCAATGACTGAAGTACTCACAGATGCAGGCTGCAATTTGTCCTGCACGTATTTTGTATTTCTGAGTAACTTTGTGAGTTGAATGGGCTTCTGCATTACTTTTCATTAAAGATCAACACAAACTTGATTAATATTCTTCCAGAAGCTTGTACCATTTAAAGTTGTCAAAGCTCTATGTATGTGGTCGTGACTATGAAACTTAGAAAACGTTAATAAAAAATCAGTTAAGAAAGCAATGAATAGACTGAGTCACTACATCAGGTTAAATAAAATAGTACAAATAAATATAAATAAAATTCTACTTATAGTAAAACACACAAAAATAAGTATAGCATCACTGAACATTTGTTCTGAAAAATTCTAAGCTTACCATAAAAATATAAACTTCTTATAAGAATGAATAATAATTGCATAATATAAAAGCTTCCAACATTTCTTCTAAGCTGACCATAAAACTCAGTGTATTTTCTTGCAGTAGATACACCTGTAAATACTGAGAAGTTTCTGAAAACAGACATTCAATGGCAACTAAATCTCATTTATTTTACTGTTTAAGAAATAGTTCTGTCATAGTAGAATATGATTTTTCTTTGACTTTTAGTATATTCTAAGCAAAGAAACATCAGAACTGTTGACATGTAATAGATTATAAAATCTACAGTTCCCATCAACTCCAAATGACCCAAAAAATGAACAGAAAATGGAGGTAATTTTTACATCTGATTTTCTGATGGAACAGTAAAATAGTCTCTCATGCTCTTTATTCTTTGCCTTTGAGGACATGAGTGTTTCAAACCCTCCAAAATTTCAGATGGTGACAGCTATGGATTTTTCATAGATGTATGTAGTAGAAGAAACAGCTACTTTCTTCCTTCAGCCTTCAACTTCAAGAGAGCCTTAGCTGCATTACTGATCTATCTCTTCATAAATTACCTACTTTAGTTAGATATTGCAATACTAATTAGTAACCCTACAGCACACTTTATGGTGTGAATCAGTTTTAAACAGGGAAGCAAGACTAATCGCTCTGCTTTCCTTGGCAAGTACTGTGGAAAATGGACTATTTTCTGCAAATTTAAAGTAAAGACAGGTTAGTCATAACTGTTAAGTACCTCTGCTTCCCTGCATCACCTATTTGAAAACACTTAATCAAGTTGTCAACTTGGCAAACCATTACTAAGAAAGTAATATATCCTGTTAAAGACAAAAATTACATTATACCAACATAAGGGGCAGATCTCCACCTGTAAATTCCTGGGGAATTGAAATAGTCATATTATAGCCCAGAAAAATGAGATTGTATTCACTTAGCAATGATTAATTTCTAGAATTACCTAAGTATTCAACAGATTATTTTTTCTTTTAAGGTTTCCCATAACAACGTCACCCTATGACCTCTAAGAAAACTTCCAAAATAGGGTTAATTAAGATGAAACCCAAACAACATCTCCAAACACTCTGCAAAAATAACTAATAGTTCCCTCCCTGCAGACCAGCAAATCACTGAATACAGCTCTAACAGACCACTGAGTCCCAACTAGTTATCCAGTGACTCGGTTTCTTGCAGCTTACACAGTTGGCATCTCAGACCACAGATGACAGATCATGTACGAGTAAAAAAGGCTATACTATGTGCCACCAACTGGATCTTATTAAATCAAACTGATGCTTTGATTTTCGAGAGCCAGCTCTTCTTAGCTGTGTAAAAAAAAATTGCAATATTCAGCAACTTACTCAACAATTGTGAAGGTCAAAATTATGGAATGAAAAATCAGCAACCTATGTAATTTCTGAGAAAAAAATCGCTCCTGGAATTTACTTTTGCAACTCCTTTGCCTACCACAACATCCTCCTACCAGAGAGAGGTGAGTTCCTTGCAATCCCTCCTTTTCTAACAGGCCACTTCAAGTTCTCTAGTGGCATTCCATTTTATCCATAAATGATGGATTCTCTTACACTGGATGCTAATCCCAAAGAGTTCTGGCCTAACAACAAGCTGCGAAATGGACTAAGAAGAAATAGAAAAGAGCAGAAATGCACAAGACCTTCAGAAAGCTGCAGAAAATTGGAGGAAGAAATTCAGATAGGTTTTAAGGGGAGAAAAGAGGAGCCTTGCAACAGATCAGAAGCAGTGGAAAATAAAATTTATTAGACACTTGAACACAAATAAAAATGACGATAACATAATAAAGGGAGTTCAAGTGCTGCATGAACTTAAGAGGAGAAGAGCCACAGGAGGGAACATGGTTATGCGGACACATGAGAAGCATGACAGACTTAAAATATCAGCCTGCATCTTTCTCTCTCTCACTCTCTCTCTCCTGCAGTTTGTACAAATTTTGATCCAAGAACATAAATTCGTAGGCTGTAATTCATATTTGTGATACAAATTTCTACTTTTCTTTTGCGTTAACTCTGTTTCCCTTATATTTTCTGAGTACTTTCCCTTAATGTTCCTCTGTTTCGCTTATATTTTCTGAGTACTTTCCCTTAAGCAGAAAAAATGTTGATTTTATTTCAAAAGTAAAAACCATTCCATCCAGGATTTCTAAGTGACAAAATATGCTTTCTGAAGCAGGCATACAAAAAAAGCGAGGCTCAGTTTCCCTCAGCTCTTACAGAAACACAAGTATTTCCCAAAGTTAAAGCAAATATTCTCCACGTGAATAGTAAGAGAGGTCTCATTGAAAGGTGGCAAAATCCATGTGCCAAGAAAAAGTGTCCTTGAAAAGGTCAAATATTGACTTCTTCTAACCAGTTTCTGTTTAAGAATTTTGTCACCCAAAGACAGAAAATTTCCATTGGTGATCAAACCTGAAAACCCAGGCTTCATTATTTTGAATTCCACTCTCTGAAACTTGATTTTCTGAACTGCAATAAAATAGAAATAAAAAGCCTAGTGACATTTTCATCTAAATGGAACCAGTCGTAAGCTCTTAGGAATCTTAGGATCCCTCCAAAGACAGATTGCATCAAGGAAGAACAACACTTAATAAGAAATAGCAATTAAACCTACAAAGCCAAATCGACTTGGAAATTGCTGATTTTTCTCTTCTGCCCACACAACTGGCTCACTCTTTC
>NW_008676384.1:271036-288470 GCF_000695815.1 Acanthisitta chloris
TTTTTGTCTCATATTGCATTCAACTTGTAACCTCTTTGAGACACAGTCAACACTTTTTTATTCCCCTATAGTACTTATTCCTGGTACTTGTGCCTTTTGATAAAGACCTTGAAGTGCTTAGTCCATGAAATTAATAATGAATAATGACAATAAGATTATCTCTATTAAGCTTGTGACAAACTATGTAATTTTGACAGATGTAATTAAATTTAAGTACGTTACATTAAAATACTATATTTTAAAGATGAGACATTCTATAATCAGTATTACTTTCATGAAAGTGACACTCTGTTTAAAAAAACCAAACCTGTCACACTTGATGAACAGAAAAAAATATTCATATGATATTTAGATTAAGTCTAGCAGCTGAAGCCAATGTTTCACAGGGGAAAAAATCCTACCAACAACAACCAAACAGCCAGAAAAAAAAAAAAAAAAGCCAAATTGACAAAAAATAAACTAAAAAACCCCTTAAAACAAGCCCTCCCACTTTTAGGATATTGCTGATGTCTTTAATAACACCATGTGCATGCATCCTTATCAAAAGTAATACCTACATCACACATCCATAGCAGGTAAAGTATGGAAGATACAAGTCCCAGCATTAAGTGGTAGAATATTCTGCCAGTCTAAATATGTAACTGAAACAGTGAAAACTGAGAATATTTCAGTATAAACTCCCATAGAAAAAAAATGTAACTGAAACAGTGAAAACTGGGAATATTTCAGTATAAACTCCCATAGAATTTGTTATACATCCCAAAGTTACTATTGCAAAAAGAGCAGGAAATTTAGACTTTAAACATCTTAAGGCACTAATGGATCTGAGGTGTTAGAGCTGCAATTTTACATATAATTACACCATGAGAGGTCATGCATACATTTTCCAAAATCTGCCTATAAAATCAGTTGATCAAAATTAGGACTGGAATATTTTATTGTCCCACTTGAAAATGTTTTAGTACCTTTATAAATTCACTGTGAGCAGTTACTTATATGCCAGGTACTCCATGGCAGTACAGAGCTGTGATTAAATTAGTCTCAAATACACACCAGTTGCTATCCATGTAGAATGATTTACAGTGTGCTAATGAGCTTCAAAGCTCCTTTAATTATTTTTCAGATTTACAGAAACCATTTATATGCCCACCAGCCCCTCACCTTAGCCTCATGTCTTGCTGCTGGTTTCAATACTCATCCCCACTCTGCCCCCCAAACTGTTCCTTCCTTCATCTTTCATCATTTCATAGCTGAATATGAGTACCTTTCCTGCATATTATCCTTTAAAACTGAGAGAATACAATAAAAGAATCAGATTAAGGAAAACACATGAATTGGAGCATTTTATCTGAGTTATGAAAACTGTATCTAGAACACAATAGTGGAGAGTAAGCAAATAGTTGAGAGAAAATGGTTGTAAAATCAAAACTACTGTTTGCTTCTCATCTGCTGTGAGAAACCCTCTTTTCAGACTTGTCTGATTTTTGAGCTATGAAAACTGCAGTATAAACCTGGAAAGAATTGGTTTCTGTAATCTCTTAGATTACTTCTACATTAGGATAATTTCATAAGTAACTAGATTCATATTTTTACAAATATCTGGTGGCAGAGTTTTGAATTATACACAAATATTCACTTTCTACCACCAAAGCTCTTAAAATGAACATTTTTTTTCAAATTACAGGTATTAAAAATGAAAGAGGTTATAATTTCCAAAAACCTTGATACTTTGAAACTTGCATATATACACTCCAATTCTGAGGTTTGTAAACATTCAGGCAGAAGCCAGTTCTGAAGAACAGGTGTTTCTCAAATTGAGATACTGTAGGAAAGTTACTCTCTGTTAACTACATTACAGCTAAAGAAGCAATTTATGAACACTTAATTTATTTAAAATCCAACACTTTTTAACTGCTTAATTCTCATGCCTCTGTCAGATGAAGGAATGAAGTGCTCAACTGTTGTTTTTACAGTATAATGCTTCAAGGAACATGACACAGTTTAAGGCCTGATCTCAGCTCAGAGAAGCTTTTGTACTTCCTAAACCAGACTACGAGATTCCCTTTTTATACTGAAATCCTCATCTTCAAAGTGAAATGGGGAAATGGTAGGAACCTCTGGGTTTTAAGAGCTCTGAAGGATAGAAAAACCTGCATGAAGCAACCAGATACCTAGGGAACTGTGAAGCTTCCACTCCTCTGGGCAGTGGGAATCGAAAGCTGCTAAGTCTGACAAATTCTTAAATGTGTTGTGGTTTGGGTAAAAAAAAAAAAAAAAAAAAAAAAAAATATGAGTAAACCAGCTTAGTGCTTAGCCAGATTAGTGCTTCAATACTTGCTTAATCATTTACAGTGCAGAACATTTGTGAATGCTGCAGTGCTGAATTGGCTAAGCTCTAAAGACAGTTTACATAACCAAGCATTAAACTTCAAATAGCTGAGCAAGGTCATTGCTGCCCCTAGCGCCAAGAAGAGCTCTCAAGTACTCTAAGATTTCTGGCCTAGTTAGCATGTTTGCAAAGTTCTTCCTAGGACTCTCTTGGCAATTATAAAAGCCCATTTCTCTACTGAAATGCAGAGGAACTTTACAAGAGCAAAGCAGCAGATGTTCTCTTCTCCTGAAAAAGTTGAAATGCAGAGGAACTTTACAAGAACAAATCAGCAGATGTTCTCTTCTCCTGAAAAAGCTTTAAGGTTACTAAGAAAGGGAAAAAAAACTTGTTGGAAAAAGTGTTAAAAACTAAGATCTAAATACATGTAAACTCCCACTGTATGGAATAAACACTCCTTGATTTCACATAGAGCATGTTGATGATTAGCCTAAGATTGTTTGGCTTGTCCTCAAGAAATATCTAATGTCAAGCACAGAATACTGCACACTGTCTCATGCTATTAATATCTCTGAATAATACAAAATCCACCCATCCTACAAGGTACTTATTTTCTGAGCCTTGTGAAATCTCTGTGGCATTTTCTGATACTTTATGCAGCAGGTAATTTAAGATTCAAAAATCATATTCTCAGAAAAAAACTCACAGGCTTAACCTTACCCTCGAAGGTCAAAGAAACAGGTGAAAAAATACTTAGTTTGTCATAACTATAACTTCAGATTGCATCACTCACAGGATTCTCATTCAGACATTTTTATCTGCTCCATCAGTATGTACTTTATGGTTGCCATATCTGTACCTTTATCCTTTTCTATTTGAAAACACAAAGGTTGTAATAAACTCAAACTCCCTTTAGTTTACTTTGACAATACAAAATGTCCAACATGACAAAGGAAATAGACCATGAAATCTGTGTGAACAGTAAGTCTTCAAGAAACACAGTTATCACAAGACTTAAACTTAATCTTTCCCATTTAAGTGCTCATCAAGATGGATTACAGATATCAGAAAGCTAGAGGGGATCACAGTTTTATTCCCTATGAACCCAAACCACTCAACTTCCTTGAGTTTCCCTTATTAAGATAATTAATTTACAATGGTTCAGTTTTATCTTCCAAAACATTTCCAGTCTTATGCTGAAACATGAAGACATTCAAATTCTATTTGATTAATTGATCCAGGTGATCACATATCCTCAAGGGAAGACATTAACTTCATGAATGTAAAGCAGTTGATTTTACACTCTAGGAAAACAGAAACTCATAGGCTGAAGACCAAGGCAGTGGACACCAAAGACAGTATGACCAGAATTTTGCAGGTGCCTCCTGAATTTAGTGACAGGAGGACATTTTCTGAGAAAGGAACATTCTGAAACTCTTGGGTTGAAAGGAAAGATTGAGACAGGTTTGACCACTGCAGTCAGGTTAGAGCTGAGAGACATATTGGCTGTTATTTACTCCTTTCCTTTGAAAGGTCCAGAAAGAAGAGTAAGAGGATAATTGCATGAGAACAAAAATAGCAGGATAGCAGCACAGGCTATAACATCAAGAGGAGTACAGAGCTTTGCTTCATCTGTCAGAGAAACAGACTGTAAGCAGGAATCCAGCTGACCCTCAGGGGTATGTCTGAGCCAGTGCTGCTTAGGTGAGCAGGTTATGACTGACCAGTGTTTGTCATAAAAAAACCATGGAAGTGATGCTGAGATTAATGGGAATGTTTACAGCTCTCCTAGCTATTGCTATAGTCTCTCCAATCCACATCTCAAATAACCATCACAGAATTATTCATGATGTATTTGTAAGTTGCTATTCACAAATATAAGGACTATAAAACTTGTTGTTTTGCCTTTTTTTATTTATTTATTTCACAGCAAAGCTTCTATCTGAAAATCAAGTGGTTATTTCATGAACTTTGGTTTGGAAAAACCTCGAGGCACCCAGTATGAGATAAAAGCCTAAGAAAGCCTAAATCCATGAAGTTCCACCAGCATAGCAGCAGTTCTGAGGTTTGGATAAAGCTTGTGGAAAGCAGCTCAAGTAACAGTTAAATCTCAAAAAACAACCCCAACAAAACTCAGCAGTCTGATACTATTTCATATATTTGAATTAAAACGAAAGATCTTTAATTATACTATCTGGAATATGAGAACTATTCATCATAGTGTAAAACTTTTTTTTTTTGAACATTTTATAGATAAAATGATATGAGCTTTTTAATTATCTGTCAGGTGAGAAGCACAACACTGGGATAAAGATTACTTCATTACATAAGTATTTCAAAAGCTGTTATTTCACCCATCTACCAGAAAAGCCCCAAATTACATTTGCAATACAGGTCTCATGCTGAGCAGACTGATGCACATTTTCAGGCTTCCTGAGACTGGAGAAGAAGCTGCTTTTAGCCATATTGTGACACATGGTACACAGGATATTTCCCTCCCACTTTTAACAGCCAAGCTTCACTCTGTAGCTTGGTAGAGAACATGTGAATATATGCCAGAGTACAAAACTGACAGGATTGCTGAGTTTGTTCCTAGACTTTCTGTTTCCATTTGACTTTTTTTTTCCCATGGACATATATTACACAGCATGTTGAAAAACTATTCACATACATAACAGAGAAGAAGAATATGAAGCAACTTTTAAAATATTGATATAAGGAAAATGATGTCTCAAAAAAGAATTGCAAAAATACTTTAAAGGAGAGTTTCTGCATAATTACACATAACAAACAGAGCACCTTCAACTTAAAAGTCATCAAAAAGAAAAGGAAAACCAAACTGTTGACCAACCTTTATGTCTGTGAGATCCATCCATGTCAGAAAACTCAATATGGTTTTCATCAGCCCAATACAGTCTGTGGTTCACATAATCTATTGTAAGAGCCATAGGTCTGGATATCTGTGTTTCTATGATAACTGTTTGTCTGGATCCATCCATCCCAACACGGCCAATGTGAGGATACTCACAGCAATCAATCCAGTATAAGTATCTATAAAACACAACACAACAGCTGAATAATAACAATAAATCATTGACCAGAGTGGTTGTGGATGCTCCATCCCTGGAAGTGTTCAAGGCCAGGCTGGATGGGGCCCTGAGCAACCTGATCTAGTGAATGACATCCCTACCTATGGCACAGGGTTGGAACTAGAAGATCATTAAGGTACCTTCCAACCCAAACCAATCTATGCCTCTATGATTAATTTATTTAGTTGCTCTCAAGAATAAATCAGTAATTCTTCTATAACATCTCCACCTTCCAGGCAATTTCTTTTTATTTTTTCTAGGCCTGTTTGTAAATAAGTGTGTTAAATGTAAAGGGTTTGAATAGGAGAGTCCTCATGTTAGGAGTTATTTTAATAAATTAATTATGGACTAGTAAAAAGTATCTTTAAATTGCTTGGTCTTGAAACCTTGGAAACTGAAGTGCCACCCAAACTGGGCTTGGTGAATTTCATATCCTGCCTAAATGGCATTACTAATAAATTCATCACAAGTATTGTATTGTACTTAGGTGTTTTTACACGTTACAAAACTTTATTTGCTCATAACAGAAACATAATGCATATAATTGCTTTGAGTTATAATGCTTAAAAAGTACTAGTTCCAAAACATTAGACCAGCTTCTCACACAGAGAGCTGAAGCACTGAGAAAGATTGTTGGAAAGCTGAGTAGCAATTTTCTCCTCAATATGCTACTTAACCACAATACAGAGCATGTTTGTCAAAAAGAAAGCAAAAGTCCTATTATTTAGTACATGGATGCATGTTGCTATTGTTGTATGCTGTTCCCCAGAATCTCAGGACAGATCATTCCAGCTGGGAAGCTGATAGGCTTCTACTGTACAGGTTATAACCAGGCTCCCCAAAATGCAGATGCAGCTCCTATTCTTAATAACCACCTGGAAAGGTATTTGTGTGCAGGAGACAATGGGGATCCTAAGGACAGCTCCAGGTATCCTACAACACACAGGTGCAGTATGTTGGCACCAAGCCTGATCCACATAAGCAGTAGAGAAAGGGAACTCTCCACTGACTCCAACAGAAAATGTTCTCTTTGGAAACATATTACTATTGCATGACGTCTGCCATAGAGTGATTCACATTTCTCATTTGTGAGATATAAACAATACTACTTCAAATAATAGCTCTGAATTTGAGGTTTTTATTTCCAGGAGCTTTCCATATTAAAATAAATGAACAAAAAAAGCATATTTTTATAAATTGAAGGAAAATAACTTGGCTGGCCTTGGAAGCTGTCTGGACACACTGAGCAGGAGCCCTGTAAGTTTGTCCTGCCTGTGCATGTCTAAACCTTCCTGAAAGACTGGGACTTCCTGTACAAAATTTCTAGTGATATTTGCACACACAGGGAACAGATCCTGCATGTCCAGGTAACCAGAGACATGTATTGGTACCTTGAATACATTTAACAAAGGTTTACATCCTCCCTGCCAAATTTTACAGGGAACAAAGATTAGAGTTATAAGAAAATTAAATTCTAGTTTTAAAAACGTTTCTCTTAAAGCAGTAAAGTAGATAGGTAAAATTTCTATGCTAGGAAATTCACTGCTTTTCTTTGTTTAGGTGAAATCCAGACCAACTCAACAATTTTCTCTTATCACTGACACTTGAGGTGATTTCTTGAGCTTTAGGCTTTAGAGGTGGACAAGAAACATTAATTGGCCTTGTTATTAAAGAATGTTGTAAGACCCTACAGTGGTTTTAGTCATCCAGTTTACACAGCTGTATCCTAATGTTGCACAAACCAGACAGCATTATATATGGGATTCAGATGTGAATTGACATAGGGCAAATTTTCCATAGTCTGTATTTTATTCCTTCAGAGACTAGCTAATAATTTAAGTATTTGATCAAAAGAGGATTAAATATGAATTACTGCAAATTGGCTGCTTCATACCCAGCTTGAGGATCTAAGCACAGATCTCTAGGAAACTTCACTCTCTTGCTCACAAGGACGGTTGGGTATAAGCCATTGAGTTTAGACACCTCAATAATTCTCTTCTCAGTATCAGACCAATAGAGATTCTTCCCAATCCAATCGACAGCCAATGCATTGGGGACAGCTGTATTGTGGATTACCTAGGAAAGCAAAAATTACATAAATTATTCATCTAAATACCGGGAAAAGGCACAACAATTCAAAAGCTAGTGACAACAGGGTATTTTCAGGCTGGATATTTGATGCAGTAACATACAAGATGTGAAAAATGGGGATGATTCACTGTCAAACACAGTTCTTGAGTAACAACACTCCTTAATTAGCTATGACAATGTGACACTTTCCTTTTAGTAAGGAAGAATGGAGAATACCATGATGTAGTAAATTGTTAATCCTCAACTTCTCTGCATTATGCACCAACTTTTAAAAACTTTGGATCTTCCAGTTTCCTTGTTAAGTTTCTGGTTTTCCTTTTCTCTTAATGTAAAATAGAAAGGAACAACTTTTTTCCCTTTACTATTCTACTTTTTTTTTCACAAGAGAGAATGGAGATGAGGCTTCTCTCCCCACGGTGTGCCCTCAAACACATCTGCTTCTCAGCCCCCCATTTCTCTCTCAGGTCCACACCAGCACATCTTTCATTTTAATATCACAGTAGTGCCATATGTCATCATGACAGACAGACCATAAGAGCACCCAGCTGAGTTACAAAAAAAGATTACTAGTTTGAAAGTAAATACTGTGCTCTTATTTCCAACATTCACATAGCAGAAGGAAGAGGAACTTTCCAAGAATTAGTTAAATCTCAAAAGGACTCGACTACATTATTAAGGAGTAAAAGACAGAAGCAATTTAGTCACCTACTGGAAAGCCTACACTCTACTGACAGGGATGTGTTATTCTCAAGGTTTTTGATGACTTGAATAATTCTGGAACTTGAACAAATTCCTCTAGATATATGCAACTGAAAATCTCATCGTGATTGCATGACTCAGTCTTGCGTGGCTGGGAGTACTTCATGTCAAGTGTTGAGTAATATTTGAATATTCCCAATGATTTGAGTCCAGCTTTTTCTAGGCTTGAAAATTCTATTCCTGAGAAGTCTATTCTGACCTATTCTACGCCTGATTAGGTTCTGATTAGGTCTATGCAACTAGAACTTAAGAAAAATCACAAATCAGAAAGCAATACTTGAAAATATTTTAGATTTCTTAAGTACTAATAATGTGTTTATTACTGTGATGTACATTCTAATTCATTGTCATCTTCATCACTAAAAGCATCTGCAGTAGAGTGCAAACTTCACACGTAAACCTGATTATGTATAACTGAATGTGTTAGTTTTAATTTTATTTACCATTTGAAGATACTGGAAAGCCTTCAAGACAAGAAGGGATACGGTGAGATGCTTTAAATCAATTTTATAGTTATAAATATGCAAAAGCACCTTCTCAGGTTGTTAAGTTATTTATCACCTTATGAAATCTTTTTACAATTAAATTCAGGCATGCACTGATTTTTTAATATGGATAAAATACTCTATTTTCTAATACCTTCACTTTACCAGCTTCACTGTTTTATAAATGTGTAATTGCAGCAACTGTTGCACTATAACATGAGACATTTCATGAGGAAATGGAGAATTGAAAATTCAGATAGTGGTTTAGCTACACCATCTGAACACTACACTACAACATCAACCGCAGTAATTAGTCTCTCTATTCTGATGACTTTTCCTTTGGAGAGTCACTTTAAGCTCATTCCAGTCACTGAGATCACCAGTGTGACCTTTAATGTGCACAATCCAGCTTGCCACAGCATTTTCCAGCAACATTTGCATCTCCAACACTGTACATAAAACACTGTGTTAATGTCTGAACACATTTATATGGAAAAGTTGTCATTTCAATGCTATAAATATCTCCACGATCAAATGCAGAAGAAAAATGAGATGTCATCAGGTTTCCCAGGGCAGGAAAGCTAGAGGTGGTATGCTGAAAAGATAGCATCTTCTAAAAGGGAAATCCCAGGTAATATATCACATAGGATAATTTACACTGATATATATATCTATTTATAGTCAAGAGTAACATAAGGAGAATGAAGGTATAAAAATAAGAAACTCAGACTTCAAGGGAAAAACCTGTCAACCATAAAAACTCTATTTCCTGACCAAAAAAGGTATTAAAATATGCATGCAGGTTTGCTGGATAACAAATAATAACAAATGTTAAAATTATTTGATTTCAAAATAATTTTAATAACATCACTTATTAAATATGTTCTATGGTAATCCTTTAGAAAGTCAAAGAGACATCAAATTATCATTTGGCACTGGCTAAAAGATTACTGGCAGAATATTTGACAGCTACAATATATAAATCTTGATAAACCACTGACCATATTTTTAGCTTTCAAAAGTCAAATCTGGGCCAAGTTTTAGAGAGGAAAAAACCTCTAAATTTTTATATGAGAATTAAGTGCACTTATTTTCATATTTTTTTGCTTTGAATGAAGCATCTTAATTGAGCAAAATCTTCATCAACAGGACACTTTTTCTGTAAATTGCAAAATTTTAATGATGGACAAAATGTAATACACTCCATGCCCCTATTGTAATTTTCTTCTATTGTTTGTTAAAACTTCTGAAAACTTTCCTTAAAAAACAGAATTATTATTTAATCAGTACAAAGCAATAAGTGGTTTTTTTTCTATTCTCCCATCTGGTTATTACAACATTTTGACTCAGAAAAATTCTTTATGTTTTTTTTCTATTTTCCCATCTGGTTATTAAAACATTTTGACTCAGAAAAATTCTTTATTCTTCTTGAAACAGTTAAAATTAGAAATAAAAAGTCTGGGGTCATCCTCAGTCCTTTATGACACAGACTCATCCCAAAGGGGCTGAAGCTGAATAGAAGAATTTGGAAATTTTTTAAAGGTAACAAATACAATTCAAAGATTAAATGGGTTTTGAACCCCACACTTACCTTTCTTCTACGTATTTGCAGGAAAAAAAAATCTTCACAGGGATTGACTAGAACTTTTGAGTGCAAACTGGATGTTAGTTTTACCTCAATGGGATTAGAATGCTATAAGTTACGGTCAGACAATTATTTTTTTTCTCAAGGACTATTATTTTGATGTGAAGGATGCAAACAAGGTTCACTGAAGCCAGTTTCAAACCCTAACTCTCAAAAAGACCAAAGCTGATGTGCTCTGAGGATGTGTCAGTCCATGCACTAAGCTCCAAGTGAGAAATTGCAATCTTTTCTCTCTGCATATTCATTGGTGTCCAATGAGGGAACAAAATTCACAGGATGTGTTACTACTCATTTGCCCCATGTTTCAGAAGGTCAGACATAATAGAATAAACAAAGTAGAATTCCTTACTGTGTATCACCAGTTCTGGAAAAATGTTCAGATATGTCAACAAATGTGCTTAATGGTGGATTTGTGAATTTAATCCACTACAGACACAGAAGTGACAGGCTGTACAGAAATGGGAGTGCAGTTTTACCTGGGATTATTCACAGCAAAGACATTGAGTTATTTTCATTATCAGTACAGTGGAGATGAGACAAAAACAAACTGAAGAGCACAGAAAATTTTATAAGAAGAAATAATACACCAGAGTATTTACACAGCTTACACCTAATTATAGCTCTTTTTCTTTGGTGTCCTGTAAACCACATGGAACTGCCAATTCAGTCAACTGTCAAATAAGTTATAAGGAATTTAGCTCATAAATAAAGTCCTCTTAGTCCTTATCTCTACTTCAAATAAGATATAAATGCAATTAAATTTTACTAGGACTTGCTGGATCATGCTGTGTTTGCATTCATATACCAAAGCCTTACAATCTGGGTTAAAAACATGAAGGAGCATTTCCCAAAATACTCGAAACATTTAATTCTACTAGTGACATTATTAATCCCCAATTACCTTGATGTCACTTCCATTTAAAGACATTCTGTTTATGCGACTGCCATTTGGTCTGCTGGAATCAATCCAATAGATGAACTCTTCTCTATAGTCAAAGTCTATTGCAATCACATTGTTCAGGCCCTAAAAACAGAAAAAAAAAAGTCCATTTATTCAAATGCCTGAATGCAAACTGCTGGATTTGCATTCAGAATGCAAAATACATTGCAGGTAATATTCATAATAATGCTTTGTTTTGCTGACTGCATGTTTCTAAAGCCCTTCTCTCATTTCTCCATACATGACTTGTAAATTGACACAGTAAGATACAGTAACAGAAAGAAATACAGTGACAAAGGACTGTCTCACTTCAAAAATACAGATGATGTATGAAATTAAGTGAAGTTTCTCTGTTTTTCTTTCCTATTACTAAAATGAACTTTATCAGCAAATAACTTTTGCTCAATTTCAGTGTTAATGACAACCATTGACATTTCTTTGGCAAAGTAGATGACAGAAACAGCATAATATTTATTATCTCTAAATAATGAAAACATATCATTAGGAATATAAATTGACCAGAAATTCCAAATGATAGTGTTCAAAAAGCATCAATTTTAGTTCTTGAATAGGGAGGTTTTAAATTCTTAGGTGCTATATTAAAAGGGAGTTTGGACACTGGAATGGATTGCTCAAAGAGGTGGTGGAGTCACCATCCCTGGAGGTGTTTAAGGAGAGACTGGACATAGCACAAAGTGCCATGGTCTAGTTGACATGGTAGTGTTAGGTCACAGGTTGGACTTGATCATCTTTTCCAACCTGACTGATTCTGTGATATTCTACGTACTGTGTGTAAATATATGTGTATACACACACACACACACTCTATGTACTGTGTGTAAATAAATATATGTGTATATACACACACAGAGGTGGCATATACATAAAGTATGAAGATTGGAGATCCAGCAGCCATCTGGGACTCTCCTATGGCTCCATTTACAAAGCAAATTCATTGTAAGAAAGAGTGGTGCTCATGTCTGAGGTATTCGTTAGAGCTTGGAGGAGCAGTCATAAAATAATGGCTTCTCATCCTAAATTGCAGCGTATTCGTTAGAACTTGGAGGAGCAGTCATATAATAATGGCTTCTCATCCTAAATTGCAGATAAGAAGGAAGGGTATTGTGTTCAGATGGTGGCTCTTATTTCCTTATCAGCCCCATAACCTGCTTAACGTTCTGATATGTAGTGAAACCACAGTTATTCTTAATATACCAAGATGTTGTTATCAATGAAAGATGGAGTAGCAGCGGTAAAAAGAACGGATGCAGTTTGTCCTCCTTTTTAAACCACAAGATCAGTTAATCAATTCCCTTATCAGCCCAATGACATTCTACTCTCAGGTAGATCAGCAACCTCCCTCGTTAATGTAATTCACTGTTAGGGAGGGGATGTACTGGACTAGCCAGCTCTAAAATAAACAGCTAAGAACAACAATATTTAATTTTACAGGAACTGATACAGGGCTTATCTGTCATCTACTACTGTGCAATTACTGTAAATCTATCTCTTGATCAAAATGTAGAGGAAAAGAGCAATTAGGCTGCACAAGTCATCATTACAGAAAGCTTGAAACAATACAGTCCTAGAGGACCACTCTCACTTTCAAAAATCCCATATCCATGGACACAGTGTTATAAGAAAACCAACTGCAGCTCAGTCCTAACTGTGTTGCAAAACTTTTACTGCCTCTTTCTCTACTCTTAATATAAATGGATCAAAAGAGAACCTCTTGCCCAAAATACTTGACAAAGAGTCAACAGGTGAATGAATATCAAAGTCTACCACATTAAGTTTACAACATTCTATAAATGCAGGTCAGTAATTTGTAAAAATTAGCCTTTTATCTATATATTCTACACCACTGTAAAAGCTTCCTAAGTATTGAGACTGAGAAAGAGAATTAACTGCCTTCACATCTTTGATTTCAAGTGGTTTGTTTTGGGTCAGTTTAGATTTGGTACTTATCAAAGCATCAACTGCAGGTAAAATTATTTCTGTATATCTGCAATAGAGTTCTCTGTCCAGACATGATCTCTTTGTTATATAAAAGTCTCTTTAAGTCCTCCTAGCCTAATTCTTTGTAATTTCTCATGTAATCTGTTTTTAGAAGGAACAGGGGAGGTTTCAAATGGTATCAGCTGCATTAGCTGCTCATCTTAAACCTGCAGTTTTGTTTATTT
The DNA here is from genome assembly GCF_000695815.1 of Acanthisitta chloris. Taxonomy (NCBI): domain Eukaryota; kingdom Metazoa; phylum Chordata; class Aves; order Passeriformes; family Acanthisittidae; genus Acanthisitta; species Acanthisitta chloris. The sequence goes on from NW_008676384.1 coordinate 284,558, forward strand.
TCTACACACAGCACATGGTCTCCTGGGCTGTGATTTGTGTTCCCTTGGTGCCCCAATTAAAATAATGGGGATAAAAATCACAAATAATGAGCAGAAATGTTACCTACTCTGCCTACGGAAACCCTACGGATTTTGATGACTAGGAGTGAAGGAAATGGAAAGCAAAGAACAAACATGAGACACAATTCAAACAGTTGCACAGTTTATGTGTAATTGAAAAGAAAAAAATAAAGAAAACAGAGGGAAAAGCAGGTGAGCAACAACTCAGAGAAGGCTGAACGAGCTCCTACTTTCCGTTCCTTACTCTGAGTTTATATGAACAACTGTCAAAATGGCAAAGCACAGATCAAACACACAGACAAGGTTGGGTTTGCTCCTCTGCCAGAGCCACTCTGGTATTTGCCATCATTTGGTAGATGTTGAGGAAAGAGCCAATCCATCATAACACTACCAGGACACAAAGATGCCCTTCTGAGGGAGACAGCTCTCTTGTTCTGTTGATACAGCTCCCTCTTTGGCTCTCAAATCAAATCTTGTGTTTGTAGGAGCAAAGGCCAGTAGGTCCAACCACAGAGGGATTTATCAGACCAGTGAATTAATGTGATATGGAAAACATAGATTTTCTTCAATGGCTGGAGCTACGCACTGTCTATGCACTGAAGAGGAGTCCATTAAATTTAAGACTGATGAAGCTCTGAGACAATCTGTCAGCACCAACCATAAAGGAAATTTACTGTTGCTCCCCTCTTTTCACAGGCTTCTATTAACAGATACACCAGCAAAAGAGGAGAGAGGCAGCAAGATGTAAATGAGAGGGAGTCAGGAGGATTTCAGGAGAACAGACAGACTTTAACATAACACTTGCTATGCTTAAATAAAGTCAATGTTTAATGCAAGATGGGTAATTTTGTAATTACTATTGTGAGGACCTGAGCACCTCTCTTGTGACATTAAGATGCAGAGCTTACTGACACAAGAAGTCACAAAAAGCCTAATGATGTTGACAGGCAATAACTGATTTTCTAGTCTTTCTACAATTGATTAATTAGCCTCCAAGGAAATCGATGCTTTTATTAAAACATATTTTGGAACTCTAATCTATGGTAAGTAACTACACTTAGGTGAAGCATAGAAGGAGAGCAGAAACTGCTAAAAATGACAGCTCTGTCTTTACTGGATGACATTCTATTTTTGCATTTTTTTCATATCTTATTTTACCCTGTGATAATAATTTAGAATAATTACTAAAAAAATTGGGTTTAGCCAAATATGTAAGTTCATTTATGGTAACACCGTAAATATGTGTAAATAAATTGTCTGTCTAGAAATAGATTTAGATTATGCCAGTAAAGAGCCCAAATAATACATGGCCAAATAGTTGGGGGTTTTGTGATTTGATTTCTTTATCTAAAATATACAAATTGTGCAAAACATTTTGTGATGGAAGAGGATCACAAATAACATAATTTTTTAGTACATCAGAATGACTGACGAAAACAACTGCCTGAGCTTTAATCATGTCAAATTCAGACAAAATAGTCAATTTAAAGTATTCTAAAAACTCTGAATATACTGCAGTTGTTGTGTGGTGTGTACAGTGCCAATTGTAGGATGATGTTTCTGTCAGTCACACACTTTAGAAAAGAATAAAAGTACTGAGTTAAACTTAGAGCATGGTACTATGATTATACCTGTTTCAACAAAGTGTAGTTGGATCCATCAGTGCTAATTTTTCTTATTTCATGATGATCAGCCAGAATTAAGAAAGGTTCCTCATCTAAACCCCGGGAGAAAGAATATATTAGACTAGCTTTTACGTTAATTTATGGAAAATCAGGAATACAATGCTGAAATACAGATGGTTTGAAAAATAAATGTTACATGCTCTGATCAATGTTATGGATGAAAGAAATATTTAAAACATTCAAATGCTCCAAGAAAGATCAATGATGCAGTATAAAAATGAACAAAGCAATCAATTAGTATATCTTTCAATGTAATTGAATTCTTTTGCCTTTGTAATATGGGAACCATACTGTATTTTATCCTAATTTAATGTCAGAGATTCAATTTGAAATACATCTCGTACCATATGTTTTAATTTCAACATTCACTCAAACTATCCCTAAGATATTAATTGCTGTGGTTGCAAACTGAACACATTTTGATCACTGCTTTTTGGGATTTCAATACTCTGAACAGCATATGGATAAAGAAACAGCTCTTTGTAAAAACCTTGATTCTTTAATTCTGAGCTGGATCCAGAGTTGATTTTTTTTTTTATTCTTGGTTTTCTAGTTTCTAAAAAAATATCCCTTCAGCTACTCATTCATGACATGACTTACTTTGAAACACTTCTGACACTGACATACATAATAGCAAAAATAATAATTACATTTTTAAAAGCTGTCTTTATTTTAGCTCTGTTAAGAGAAATCTAAACTACATTTTTTTTTTTACATTACCAATGACAATTAAAAATCTATTAAAGGTTTGCATCTATTGCTCATACATTCTGGAACAGAACGTGTTGTCGGCTCTTGTGCCGAATATATTTGCATTTTGGAACGTGTTGTCGAGCCTACTCTGCTCTTGTGCCGAATATATTTGCATTTTATATTCAACTCTTAAGACATTCTCCAGTGTATAAATGATCCAAGGCATTATCCTCATCCCTGACCCTTAGTGGCTTGTGGAGAAGGCTGCAATGCTCTGCTCTGGCCAAAGGCTTCAAGGCAATTTATGCACAAAATAAGTGTTATGCCAAACATTGCCATGTTGGCACCTCCTCAAGCAGAGCTATCCCTGTCCCAGCACACACAGCTTGGTCATGGGCACTTTTGAGGTTTGATGTGTTACAACTCCAGCAAAAGTTCTGTGATGTGCTCCAGTTCCCCTTCTCATCTGAGTGATTTGTGGCTTCTAAATGTACAGGTGACTTGCAAGGCAGGACATAGACATAAAGCAAAAAAAAGCTACTGAATTTCTGCCTTCTGTGTTTAGTCTGGTTACTCAGGGAAGCACCTGAGATTGGATTATGAGACAGACAGAGGTTCCAGCCTCTTGTCATTTAGAAAGAAAACTGAAAGACTGTCTGGGTTGGCAAGGAAACCCAAAACACAGGAGTGGGGTTTTTGTTCCTTTCCAGATGATATTTTGCTTTTCCTCTCCCTGATCCAGCCAATCCCACTCACTGAAGCACATAAAAATAACATCACAGGGGTGAGAAAATAACCAGTGTTCTTACGGATCTTGAACTTCACTGTGTATTATGGATAAGACTGAAGGATTTCATATGTTATAAGAATAAAAGTATTTTCAATTTCTATTACTTTTTCCTGCTCCTCCTTTTCATATGAGTAAGTTTCCTTTACATTCTAATATTCTAGGGTCGATGAAATAAACCAGAAACCTTTTAAACTCTTATCATCAACATACTATTGCCATGTGACTCAGAAGTAGAACTAAGTGATATATTTTAACTTTCCTAATACATTTTCTAATAAAGTCACTAATTCAAACTTTCATAATCCACTGCATCTACTCACTGCAAGTGATCTGAGGACAATACATACTAAAAATATAGCTTATTATGACATTCAGACATTGAATCATATTCCTATTTTATATTGAAGAAGTAGTAGCTTCAAAGTAACTGTTTTTCTTGCATAAAAGGGTAAGACAGACCATGGAGCTAAGGTATTTCACAAACTATTTTGAATACAGCTATAGAGTATAGAAAATTAAACAGCAATACCTGAAAGGGATTTGCAGCCATTTGGGTTATCAGGTTGTATTTCATACCCTTCTGCACACAAGCATTTGTAGGTTCCATATGTATTGATGCATTGCTGGCTACAGGGAAATCCAGATGAACATTCATCAACATCTGTACATGTTTTGCCATCATCCT
>NW_008676384.1:288499-292978 GCF_000695815.1 Acanthisitta chloris
AAAAAAGCAAACATCCATTTTTAATTTCTCATTGATTCTGTTTATGATCTGGTGTACTTTCTTCTGAATATGTCAGAATCATAAACTTTTCATGGAGTCTCAGTTTGTCAAGTAACATCTTAATTACATTGCTGTTTGTATGGTTTCTAGAGAGACATATCTACATTCCTTTGCAAATATTGCTAGTGAGACCCTAAGTATCATTGGCTCAGAACTAACTTTGTAGAATGGAGTAGTTTTCCTTTCTTTTTTAACTGAAGGAAAAGTAAAACATACCTTTTGAACAACATGGAAAGGATTTTTCCATTAGGATAATGATGGATGGACCTTTTAGAGTTCTTTATTTTCAACAACATGGACAAGATTTTTCCATTAGGATAATGACGGATGGACCTTTTAGAGTTCTTTATTTTCAAGTACACATGTGTTTTTTGGTAAAGATAGACAGTTTTTAATATGCTTTCTTGAAGCATTGGTAACAACGAACAATGTGTGTAATAAATTGAATGAGAACTCTTGAAACTGATTAGGAGCTGGACTTCAGTAATCCTTGTGTATTCCTTCCATTCCAGGATATTCCATAATTTTATGACTTTTCTTGGGGTCTGATGGTGACCCTGGCAAGTTTATCACATGCAATGGGAATGATGCAAAGTAAAACTGGGCAGAAGCATTTTGAAACAGGAGCAGAAGTTTCATCAACAAAAAACTTTGTCTCATGTTCCCTCTGTACTACTTTCTGCAGAGACCCATGACATGCTTTCTTCACAATGATGTTACTTCAACAAGGTTTTTGCTGTACAAGATAAGTCTACAGCTCTTGAGTCTATGCCCCAACTAGGGCACAGCTCCAAAGCACTGAATGCCTGTGGAGCTAAGCCATGCTGGACAGTTTTATTGAGTGACCTAATATTCAGCTAAAAAGATGAAGCCTTGGGAGTGCAGATAGGGTAATTTCAGAGTTAAAACCCTGAAAAAAATTATCTCTGCTCTTCTTAGCTTCTATTTACATGTTAATTCAGTCAGTGGCTAAGGTTTGTGTATGTCCAAGAACTATTCCTCTCTGCATCTCAAGACCAAAGGGCAGATTCAAAGTGATTCAGAAAACACCCTCACATGCAGACAACTAACAGTTTTATTCAGCTGCTAAGGTGATATTACTTTGTTTAAATACTTCTGTAAGTGCCTCTGACTTGGAAAAAATAAAACAAACCTGGAGAAAACTGCTCTTCCTGCAGTTTGTTCCTAGCTATTGTATTTTTTCACAACTGATTTTCATTGACCTGTATATATCAGTATGATTTGCTATATTTGAAGCATTGTATGTGCTTTTTCATAGGTTTAAAGTATGTACTGTACCATTTTTTAATACAATTGGCAAATGTTTGCACATTGGAAATAAAAATGTGAATATTCTTACTATGGTCAGTGAGTTACTTCATTACTAGGAATTCCCATACAGTGGAGCTTTACTATAATCACACAGCAATTAAACAGTTAAGAACTTGCATTATATTACACCACATTTTGTAATTATTCACCTTGTATCCAACAGGAAGATCCTGACAATCTTGTGAGCAGCCACTAACTTTCTTACTGAGGCATTCATTAATGTGGCAGCTTTTCTCATCAGAGCCATCACTACAATCTTCTTTGTTATCACAAACATCACTTTGAGGAACACACTTGCCATTTTTGCACATAAAAAAAGAGCTGTTACATGACTGCTCTGGAAAACAAAAAAAAAAGAGAACACAACTTAGTGTCATCTATTTGGAATGAATTTCCTCATGAATCAGCTGCTATGTGTGCATATAGGTGAAACTATGGGGTAAAAACTTGACTATTTATTCTTTATTGAGAGCATTATAATATCTTTTCACTTTTCAGGGTCTTTAAAGGTTATTCCTCTCCTAGAAAATGTGTGAAGGCTTCAACTTATTGCTCCTTCTTACATATTTCTTTTCACATAATGGAGAATCCTCTACATCTCTGCACAAAACACAGTTCTATAGTTTACAAAATTTGGCTTCTCTCCCCTGTAGGTGCTGAGGTGTTTAGTAACATGACTGACAGAATTCCCATGCATTCCTTGTCTAATGACATGCATGTATTTCCCTGTTTGGCAAAACTGGTATACATCATTTCAGTTACATTCAGATTGCTCAAATCACAATTAAACACTTATATTAATGCAGGTGTATTGTCTCACCTCAAAACAAAGGAGTGTTTTCTACCCAAACTGGTATAAAGGACCTGGCTACAAGTGCACTAAAGTCCTAAGGTCTAAACAGAAGAACTGGTTCTCCAAAAAGCCACAGAATAGAATATCATATGCAAACCAGGATTAATTTCCCTCTCAAAAACCAGTCAGACCTCAGTAAACATATTCATGTAAGTAGAAAACATCGATAAAACCAGTCACATTTGGTCAATAATTTACTAACAAAATTAATCCAGTGTTATTATTTACAGTGAGAGCAACTTTTGTATGACCTACTTCAGTGTGAGGAATATATTAAACACAGTAAACATTTTCGGAGCAAACTAGAAATCTTGGCAATTATTACATTAATATCATCTTATTTTAGTATTAGCAGAACTTATGCAATATGGAACTATCTGTCATCTTATGCTACGGGAACTGGTGGCTTGAACTTTGTGAACTGAGGTGTTGGGTGCTCAGAACATATTCACCTGGCAAGACTCAAGGAATATCACCATGAAAGCACTGAAGATTTAAGGTAAGAAGTTTTACACTTGCCGATCTACAAGCCTAAACCACAGCTCCCCAAACAGAGAGGTCACACGTTATTCAGAAAATTAAACACAAACCTGAACTTTTGCATTTGATGTTGATAGGTGCTTCATCAGAATGGTCTGGGCAGTCAAAATCTCCATCACATTGCCACTGGGAATTTAACAGGCATCTTCCATCAGCACAAGTAAACTCTCCAGGACGACAGTGACGATAACCTAGAAATACAGAAACCAAAGATTTGACATTTTCTTTCATCGTTTCAACATAAAATTTTTGCGTATTTGAGGCAATGCAAATAACACAGACTTATGGAGCTCTTAATCATAAATACATTTTCTTTGAGGTGTTTAACTTTTTGCTACCATTTGTTAGAAATTACTATACCCAGCAAAATTTTTTTTGCAATGGGTTAACTACTATATGTCTTCCTTTTAAAAGGTGCAGAGCACAAATTGTTTTAACCACACTAAATATACATTATCTGCCATGGCCACAAAATTAATGTATATAGAATGGACACATTTTCAAAATAAAAGTGGACTTCTAACAAAAAAACTATCATACATAATGAAATCAAGAAACCACAGACAGGCATTTTTCTACTTGGAACACAGCTGTTTAACTGAGAGTTCAAAAGCAACAAAGTAATAGAAAAACTTAGAAACAACATCACAAATTTAGGGCTTTTTCAATTTTTAAAAACGAAAGTTAAAAAGTTCCTAGAAAGTAAACACTTTCTGTTTAAAAGATATTTACTTGTAAGATTAATTGCACTAAACAACTACCAAATCCCTTTTATTCTTGTTTGGGAAAGAAAAGTGTATCCTTTCCTGTATTCTGTGTCTTTAAATTCTGCCTCAAATTATCTGCAGTCCTTTAAAAGAGCCTGGAAAGCAAACCTTGATTTAGTGTAAAACTCAAGAAAAGCATAGGGATATAAATATAGTTGTAAACTAAGAATTATGTAGCAACATTCATTACAATTATAAAGAATGATTTTGCTGTGAACATCTGAAACAAGCACCGATAACTTTCTATTCTCTAGAAGCAGAAAGTCAATATCTGTTGGTTTTTTTCCTAATTACTATATTTCTTGCTAGCTAGTAGAACTTTTTTTTTTCTGCTAGCAGATGGAGATATAACATTTGACTGTCTGGGATGAGATATTCCTCTACATCAAGAACTTTATACCTCTTGTATAGCTTTAGTTGTCGTTTAGAAATGTGTTAAGGTACTGTTTTCAAAATGCAGTAAGTTATTACATAACTTACAAGCATTACTTGGAATTCAATTAATTCTGTGTTTTCATGAAGGTGATTTTTATCCTACTTTTTACATACATCATGTTTGCAAGAAGACAGGCTGGCTTGAGACAAAAATAAGTGAAGCTTTCTGGTTGTGTGAGACACCTTTAAGGGCAAGATTTTACAGACCAACAGCTTTACCTCATGTCTCCAGCATTTCACCAGTATTCATCACTGGAAAGGTCATTACAAATGTGCACAACAAGGGCTGCTGCTTAATATTGCCTCTGCTCTGGATCACAGGACATGAAAACTGCAAACTGAATCAAGAAAATCCTTCCCATTTCTCTAGTTGCCTTTTGATTAGTCACATAAACAAAGCATTTCATCTTCTTGATGGGTGGGGAAGGAATTGAAACCAGCCACAAACAAAGCATTTCATCTTCCTGATGGGTGGGGAAGGAATTGAAACCA
>NW_008676385.1:0-444 GCF_000695815.1 Acanthisitta chloris
GTGCTGCACCTGGGTCAGGGCAATCCTGGACATGAGTACAGATGGAGAAATCGCTGAGAACAGCTCTGTGGAGAAGTTCTTGTGGATGAAAATCTGGACATGAGCCAACAGTACACTGGCAGCCCGGAAAGCCAATTGTGTCCTGGGCTGCATCAAAAGTAGCATGGCCAGCAGGTTGAGGGAGGGGATTCTGTCCCTCTACTCTGCTTTTGTGAGACCTCACCTGGAGTACTGCATCTGTGTCTGGGGTCCTCAGCACAAGTATGGCATGCACTTGTTGGAGCGAGTCCAGAGGAGGTCCACAAAGATGATCAGAGGGCTAGAGCACCTCTCCTATGAAGACAGACTTAGGGAACTGAGATTGTTCAGCCTGGAGAAGAGAAAACTTTGGGGAAACTTGTTGCAGCCTTCTAGAAACTTAAGGGGGTTTATAAAAAGGAGGGA
>NW_008676386.1:0-27275 GCF_000695815.1 Acanthisitta chloris
GCGCGGTACCTGCCGCGGTACCTGGCGCGGTGTGCTCGGTGTCACACGCCCGGGGGCACCGGGGGGTGCCCGGTGGTTCAGCACACGCGGCTCTCACTGCTCCGGGTACCGCGCTCTTCAGCCTGCGCCGGCCGAGGAATAGCCACGGGCTGCTTAGTTTAGCGCTCGCTCCTGCGGAGCTTAAAAGGTCCGGTGTGGAATAATAACCAGCGCGGCTGTTAAACTGGGGTCATCCTGAAGAGCTGCTCGGGGTCCTCTGTGTTTGTCTGGAATGTCTCAGTATTGCTATTTTAGCAATTCGAGAGAATGAGCTGCTTTACACCTTATCTTAGTCTTTTATTAACTCTTTAAAAGAATCGAAGAAAAAAAACCCAGCATGTGTATTATAGTGTTTGTGTGTAATTTGTTGTTCATTTAAACTGTGAATATATTTGGAAAATGTTTAATGCATGTAATTACTTGATAGTAAATTGCTAGAAGTATAGGAGTTCAAGGCTGTGTCCTGTCTGCATTGTTGATTTCATTCCACGTGAAGGGATGAGAATACAGTTCTAAAAACATTCAGTTGCATTGGTGTTTAACAACACAGCTGTGTCAGTGTTGGTACACTAGTTTGTTGCATATATGTTTGGGGCTTTTTTTGTGTGTGCAGAAGCTTTGTGTGTCACTCTTGATGTTAAGAAAGCTCTTTAATTCTCTTTTCTTGTTTAGGATGGGGAAGTCAGAGTTCCAAAGTACATATACATCATAGCACATGGCTTCATTTTCCTGGCCACAATTTACGCTGGATATTGACTTTTATCCTCTTGTTTGTGCTGGTGTGTGAAATTGCAGAGGGCATAGTGTCTGATGGGTAAGTGTATGTCTGCCTTCTTCTGGTAGCACTGAGCAGTTTAAAGGTATATATTTTCTCCCTGTATAAATTCTCATCTAGACCCTATTCCTTGTGGTTATAAACATATAATCTGTTTTCTTAGTGATTAAACTTACTGACCTTGTATCAGAAATTCCACAGACCTTGCCAAGTGATGTACACATGCACAACTGACCTTAATCATTTTTAGTTCGGCTTAATGACACTATCTTTCCAAAGAGTAATCATAGATAAATCCTAGTGATTCAAGCAGCTGGTGACATTTTTGTGATATGTTTTGTATCCAAGGACCCGGTCCCAAAGTCCTTACTCGAGCGGAACTCCCATGTGCATGGTAGATCATACCATTCACCCCCAAAAGGAGTTCTGTTTGTCTTAATGAGTGAATCTACTGGGCCTTATCTCACACCCCACAGATTTTCTTCTGATGTCTGTGCATATACTCAGTTACCTGGAGCAGAGCAGCTCGTATTTTATGAGCATGATCCATCATCTGTTATTCAACTTAGGCTGTCTTTAAGCAGAAATCTGTGGATAAAAAGTATTCAAAGTGAAACAAGTGATACAGGAGAGTGATTTATTGCAAAAAAAGCTAATGATATATAACAATGAATATGATCATCTTTCTCTGAGGAAAGGTATGATTTTCATAGTGATTGTGAATTTTCAAACCAAGGATTAAGAAGTGGAAGCTCCTCATTAAGTAGAACAAAACCTCCCTGATTAGCCATCTATATAACAAGTATCCACCAATCAGTGTGAAAAGCACTGCAGTGTTCTGCTGTAGAAGCTGATCTCATCATTATTATTATAACTTCTCTTAAATATGTATAAATAGGATGTTTCTCAGTGCCACTTTTTAAAAGGAATTTTTCTCATGCTTATTCAGAGTTATCAGGGTGTGGGATGCTCAGAGCAAAATCTCCATCTTGGAGTTTTCTCTTTTATTTTGTTCTTCAGCAATCCCTCTCATTCTGTTTATTTGCTGTCTAACTTGACTCAGAACACTGCTGTTAAGTAATAGGTGTCACCTGATGAGAATCAAAGCTCCGAGCTCTGCTGGGGGAGTGCCAACCCACAGTCATGCCTCCCGAGCACTCAGCAGGCTAGCTAGTGCTCCAGTGTATAAAAGCAGGTTTTGAGACTTTCTAAGACCAAAATGGACCATGTTGGTAAGTCCTTCCAACAGCAACTGGGTGCTAAAGGCTTTGGCATCTCAGCAGTAGAAGTAGCCTATTGGAGATACAGTTATATAGGGGAATTCCAGCAACTGTGAAATAAATGGGTATAAAAATGCCTCCCACTCCTGCAGTGTTACCTACTGAAGGCTGAGGCTGTCTGAAGAAATCTGTTCCTGTTGCTTTTTTTTCTTGCTGAGAATTCTGCCCTGATGTACAAAACCTCCTGGCATTACTCAGAGTTCTAGAGACTGGAGAATCTTTTCTCATTTTGTTGTATACACATACAGCTCCTTGTCAGCAAGAGGAGTTCAGTGCTTATGACACAGGTTGTCAGAAAGGCTCCAGCCAGCTCTGCAGAGTTCACCAGTCTCCACGTGTGGAAGGACTTTCCTTTCAGTTCCTAGAGTAGAGATGCAGGAAATAGTCCTGAGTTCCTACAGATTGTTGGACTTTTGGGATGCTCTGCTGTCAGGTATGTGGTACCCTGTGATGATCTCTCATCTCCCTGACAGCACAGCCCTTTTTGTCTCGCCAAACTACACAGAAGTAGGCTTTGCTGCAGCAAGAAGAAATCCAGAGATAACTTCTTTTCCATGAGGTTCAGAGGACAAGGTGTGACTTTCTCTGAATGTTTGTGCCCTGGAGTCATCTGCTTGGTGCCTTTTCTCCTGGAGCTGGTTGGGAGACATAGGAAATTGTACCTCTTGACTGAGTAGGGCACTCAATTCCTTTTGTGAAGAAAAGAAAAGGGGAGGAAGAGAAGACAGCAAGTAGGAGGAAAGATGCAGGGAAACATCTTTCTACCCAACTGCTCAAACCAACAACAGCTATAACAAATCCCATATTTCCAAAGGGCTGCAGTTGACAGGACCCCCTCTGCTGCTACCTGAAGCAAAGTGTCAGAAGAGTTTTGCTTTATGGGATAAAATGTAAAAGTGTATGACTCTGTTGTAGGTTTTGTTTGTTGGCTTGCAGTCACTGAAAACAGGCCTCACTGTAAATAATTCCCATGCTGTGGTTCTGTTCCTTCTTCCAAAGTGAAAAAAAAAAATGAAGCATTTCCACAAAATTTTCCTAGAGAAAATCTTGAACTGTGCTGTCAGTTGGTCTCATCTGCATATTTTGATGGACAGCTCCAAACTAGTTTAGCTTAAATTAACTTTTCTCATTTCGAAGCTGAGCTGCTTATCCTAATTTAAACAATGTTCCAGTTGATTTCAGTAGGCAATGGGAGTACACGTTTCATTTTCAGCACAGAGGAGGAATTTGAAATCCAACTCTGTGATTTAGAAGCATCAATGCAATTAAAACTGGGAGAGGTTAGCATCCATAACTCATTCTAGAAAATCCTGCATCAGAGATGGATACAGGATACAATTCATCAATGAAAAGGGAAGCATCTAACCAGCTAAGAGGGTTTGACTTTAACAGATGTTGGTTTTTGTTTTGAAGGGTTTCAGAATCACGCCACTTACACCTGTACATGCCAGCCGGGATGGCATTCTTGGCAGCCATCACATCAGTTGTCTATTACCATAATATCGAAACGTCCAACTTCCCGAAGCTTCTAATTGGTATGTCTCACACCTCTCCAGGCTTGGAAGCATGACTGTGGTGCTATGTGTCTGCTTTCTCTGTGGCAGGTCATTGCAGTCTCAGTGCTAGCTTGTATGGATAAACATAACCTATGCTTGAATGTCACAAAGCAGTTCATGATTTACAGTGCTTGTAACTTCTTAACTTCACTGTATAGGGTTCTTGGGGATCCAGTGAGCCAAAGGCTTCTCCAGGGAAAACTGGATTTGTGGGAAAAGTAGCATGTCAAATTCTTGACTTTAAAAGCTATCCAAATCCCCCTGCTTGTCAGCATGTTGTGTTTAAATGTGATATAAGAGTGAAGCAATCTTTGTGTGTGTGGTCTGGTGAAAAGGAGTTAAGGAATGACATCCTTGACTTTAATTATGACCCTGGATATATTACTTTGCCTGCTTATTCTTGCTTTGTGTTACTAAAACTCCTTTTGAAAACTGCTTTAAGGCCTTTTGAATGGAAAATGCTATGTACAATAACTACCTAGTGTACTATAAACTGTAACTGTAGAAAATCCATTGCTGCTGACAGTCATGCAGTTGGTGATGTGTTCTCTTCTGATTAAGTAGACTGCAGGCTGTGGATCATGTTTACTCATCCTGTTAGCTGTTATTTCTTTGGTGGTCCCGGCTCATCAAATTTTACTTGAGTTGGTTTTCTGTATTAATGGATCCTGTTAAGGTTTGTCTTGTGCCATTGTAGCTCTGTGTGTCAAAGTTCTGTTCTAGTTTTTGTCAGGCGATAAAAAGCCACTAATAACTAGATTTGAGAAAGCTTTTAAATATTGAAGATTATTTTGAACTACATGTTGTGGTAGGCAGAATACTCTCAGCAGAAGGAGCCTATAACCCCTGTAAAAAAATTCCTCTCCCAAGACTTAGATTTCTGTCCAGGCTCAGCAACCTTTATGCCTTCTCATTTGGGGCTGCTTTTGTTCTTATACTTTCTTTTAAGTAGAAGGGTTTTTTTCTCTTTTATAGTCAGGCAAGGTTATTTAGTTACTTTTTTCATAAGTCAGCACAGTCTATGTAATGCCTTCCCACAGGACTAGGTGTTATGTCTCAAGAAAGCATAGCTAGCCTGTTACAGTTGCCTCTGGAAAGCAAGCAGTGATTTTTATGCTGGGGTTTTTTGTTACTTCAGACGTATAAGGCAGTGTTAAATAATCTGATGTCGCTACAAGCAAAAATTCCTGCTGTCATTGAGCAGGGTAGCACAAAGTTACAGCTGATAGTTGGTTTTCCGTTTTTGCATAATTCCTGCTCTGTAGCAATTTTTATTCTATGATTATTTTGTTCAGTACTTAGAGTGCTCATGCTGAATAAACTCTGGATGATATTTGACTAGTAAACAGTTATACCAGTGAATACCAACACTTACTTTAGCATTATTGATGAATTTTAAATTTGTAAGAATTTCAGGGAATAGAATCTTTCAGAAAATCTGATCGTGATAACTCTTAGGCAAAAAAGAAAATCAGACCATCAGTCTTTCTCACTTAGTTGGTCTGATTTGAATTTTAATCCAAAGTCTTCACAAGTGGATAGTCTTTGACTTTTTTTTTTAAAATTTTGTTTTGGTTTGGTTTTTTTTTCTTTGTCCTGTGTTTGTGAGAGAACCCAAGACAGGACATTTCTATCCTGTGTTCTTAACTGCACTAATTTATTGATCCCTAACTCTGAGGACTGTCATCTTTCAGTGCTAGTTGCAACTACTCTGAATTGACACCTGGGACAAGGCAATGATTGCTTTATGCAAATTAGCCCAGCATGAAATAGGTAAACTGTGCTTATTGTCAGCTATCAACCCACTAGAGTGCAGTGTGGCCATGAAGCAGCTTTCCTTTAGAGCCTCATAAAATGCAGTAAATGGTAACTATGAGGAAAAGCTTAAGTTGGTGATGAACTTTTTTCCTGAGCATAGGAGACAGAGACTTCTTCATTGCTAACATGTTGTAGAAGAGCTGTAATATTACACACACTCACACAGAGTAAAGTAAAAGACCTGATGTGGCATCTTGCTGCTTCTGAGCATCAGTGAAGTTCCACCAAACTGCAGGGCATCATCTGCTTCAGCTGCAGGATGAATGCCCACACTTTGAAAGAGTTGGTAGCCATATAAAGCAAAGGCTAACAGATGCTTATCCAAAATTTACTAAACCCAGCAGGGAAACTCTCACCGATGCAGTGCAGAGAACCCTTAAAGGTCTGTTGATAAATTCTGAAAAGGGTAACATTTTCCAATCCTGTGAAACTGAGATTTTTTTTCTTTCTTAAAAGTCTTTTTCACTCTGTACCTTAAAGAAACTAAGTCCATTTGTAACTTGTCATAAACAAGCAAGAGGCAGATACCATGACTGACCTGGGGATTAGCACGTTCCACTGGGGTATGCAAGACGAGGACTCAAAGTTCTCTCCTGACTCTGCCTTTCAGCTTTAGTCCAGGCACTTGGCTATTTTGAAGTACTCATTTTCATGATTTCATATTTAAAAAAATTGACCAGGTTTGGAATATTTATTCTCTGAATCTAATGATTGAGTCCAGGGTTGCAGTTGAGTGTTGAAACTATTGGAACACTTTGATCTGGTCTGAATTTGGTTTTCTCTGTGTGGTTTTGACCTGTAATTGTATTTCAACAAGTGCAGCTGTTCTCATATAGTGCTGTTTGTCAGGGACTCTCCTAATAATGCTAATTTTGATGCTTCTTGCACCACATGGATGCATAACAGTTGTACAGCTTAGCAGGACACATTTTCAAGTAGTTTTCATACTGAATTGGAAAGTCTGCTAGCTTTCTCAACATTCAAAATATGTAAATGAAAGTTAGCATCTGATTCCACTGCTCTTTGCTAGTCATTGCTTTATAGTTGAATAAACCTCAGAAATAAAACAGTAAGAGAAAGTTATAACAATGGGATGTTGAGCTTTTGGTTTGTAGGGTAACAGTAGTATGGGAACATGTTAATTTTTTGATTTGAGAAAATTGTCCTTTTTTAAACTGATCATAATTATATGATTACCTTGCCATTACTAGATAGTAATATAGTTTTTCTAATTAAAATTCTAGTATCTTTACATTGCAGTTGCTTTCCTTGGAATTAGTTTATTCTTTAAAATGGATCTTCCTGTTCTCATATAAAAATTATGCTTATTGCTTAGCACACTGAATTTATCACCAAGCAGGCAAAGTTCAGTTAATAAATCCCACCCTGTTAAGCATGTGGGTTTTTTTAGATTGGACTTAATTCAATAAAGGTGTAGAACAGTTTGAGTTCCACATTGCTAAATTTTCAGAGGTCTGGCCTAGGTGGGAATCTACACCCTGGTGTTGTAGGTTGAGATTTCTTACCCAATGGCCCAAGAAAAAGGAAGGCCATTTAGGCATCTAGAATAGATCTAAAGCAATCCACTAAATGCAAGCATATTTCTGTGGGCTGATCACTAGGCAGTTCAGAGCAGTGGAAGTTCTTCGTGGTAATTTCTAGAAACTCTCAGCCAATATGCACTCACCAGTCAGATGAAAAAAACATCATCTATATTGTTACAGCTTAAAAGAAAGAGCTGTAAGTATGTTTTCCAGGAATCCTTATCTTGAGGGGCCTGTGAACATTCACCAGATTAGATTATATACACTTGTATTCAAAAGCAACAAGCTAACTAAATTCAAATACTTCTAGGAATTGTGGCAAGCTAATGACATTCAAATGCTTCTAGGAGATATGACAATGGGTGGTCACTTATCACCTGAGAATGTTGTTTGGCACTTCTTAGTGCTTCTTAGATAAGCGATAAATTAATGTAAGAAGAAGTTATAGAGAGCCTTATTTAAATCCTTAATAGGAGAATGGCTCTGCTAGATCTTATTTTTAATTCCAAGAGCTCTACACAGATGCCAGTTGGGTTGGTGTTTTCTTTGGTGTTTTCTTTGGAGGTCCTGTGCTGCTGCATATTTTCAGTGTGCAACGTTTGTGTAAATCCTTTTTACTCCAAGAAGGATGTGTTCTCAGCCTGTTGTGAGAAGAATGAGACGAAACACAAGGATTGACAGACAAAGGTGGTTAGGAGTAGAAGGATATGGAATGTATTCTTGGATGAAGTGAGATTTTCTAGTCAGACATACTGTGAATAGGAAGGAAGAGTGCCTCAAAGGAAGGAAGCAGTCTGAAACAGGATGGGAAGATTAGATTTGATGCTGTATGAATTGGGAATATGGTAGGAAGCCTCATATAAGAAAGCTGAAGTCTCATAAGAGAAATTTGATGGGTATATCTCTTAAGACCTCTCTGTAACTGCATCAGCCATTGAAGTACAGTGCTGAAATACCTGACCGCTCAGTGCTTTCTTCTTAGAAACTGGCCTATTAATTTTAGAGGAAGATAGATTATACTGGCAAATGTCCTAATGCCTAGTATCCCTGTGTTGTTCCATTCACTGTCCTCATTTAAAAGAGAGGTTTTTAATTGATTTCTGTAGAAACAGGTTTGGCAGTCCCAGATTCCATGTGGATTCTCTGTGTTGACTTTAGCTTTGCTTGCAAAGGGTAGCCCCACAGTACATCCCCAGAGGGCTTTCTGGGGTGCCTCAGGGTAGCTGGAACACCACCAAGTCTTTGAAATTTTTGCAAATACCTGATGATTATCCATGCTTAAGCTAGACTTACAGTTGCTAATGTCTTGGTTGAAGCCTTTCTCTGGTGTCTCGGCAAGACACTTGGAAAACACATCCAAGCTTTTCTTGGCAGTTAGGGCACATTCCATCTGTTGCACCATGGCAGATACATCAGAAATGAAATATTCATGGTAAAGAACATAACCCTGGAAGGCACTCCCTTAAGAATGGGGAACAGGAACTGGTTTATGGTGTGCTGAATAGTTTGGAGAGTGTTTCCAAATCACCAGAGCTTACTGCAGGGATTATTTATCTATAACCAATGGTAGTCTGAGCACTTTTAGACAAGAAGTTCAGTATAAATCTAAAAACCAGAAGTTGTATTCTTTGAATGCTGGAATAACCTGCCTTGATGTGACTGCCTAATCTACATTATAAATTACATATATGGAATTTGCATTGAACAATAGAGCAGCAGCAGTTCTGACTAAGTATTTTAATATCTGTTCCTGCATACATCCCAGAGGTTTGCGTGAAATTTTCCTTCAACCAAAATTCGTAGAAGTCTTGTGCTAACCAAATTTGAAGAGCATCATTCACAGGCACCTTCACCTGTGGGGCAACTCCCTCCCTTGAACTCATCGTGTGGATGCATGTTTACAGCAGATGGAAATTTCCTTCAGCTGACTTCACTTTGTGAAACTTTCCAAATATCATTAAATCTAATAGAAAAGGCATTTAGAACTAACATTATCTTAATATTTTAATGTTTGTGGAATTTAATTAGGTTTCTGTTTTGACATGAGAAAGGCCACTCTTTGATTTTATATGTTCTGTTGCATTCTTTCTGAATTAATATTTTATAATGCTGTTGTATATTTTTGAAACTGTGGAGCTGATTAACTCTTTTTTTTATTTTTCTCTACAGCATTGCTTTTCTACTGGACTTTAGCTTTCATAACTAAAACCATCAAATTTGTAAAGTTCTGTGATAATGGGGTTGGATTTTCTCAGCTTCGATTTTGCCTCACAGGACTCCTGGTTGTTCTGTATGGAATGCTACTAGCTGTAGAAATCAATGTCATCAGGGTGAGGGTAAGTTACTACCATAAAAGTCTCCTTCTGTGGTTTTTATTGGTTTGGGTTTTTGGTGGTTTGTTTGGGTTTTTTACTTTCTTTGAGTACTTAGTGTAAAATGCATTTCTAAAGGAGAAAGAAAAATCCAGTTAGAAATAGAAATCTATTTGAGAATCAAAGGTTAATCCAATTTTGTTATGCCAGAAGAATCCGTAATTTCAAAAAATACCAGACCTCACTGCAATTAAAGTAAGAACAATTTCATCTGTTGAAGTTCTATATTTTTAAGTGGTTCTGTTTCAGTCATCACAAACAAGTATTTCTGACACAAGGGAAGACTGGTAGAAAGGAATTGTCTGCTCTGTCAGAGAATATCTTGGACACACAAATAACATCTCTTGTTTTCCAGGAGAGAATCACAACAAGTGATTTATTTGGGCAACTGGGGTTCCTCCCAGCTATTTTTTTTTCTTTTTTCCTCTGTGGTGTCTGAAGTCATAATCTAAGTTGAGGGATGGTTTTGGAGGCTGCTGGATAGATAAATACCCAAGTTCCCTTCGCCTGGATGTCACGTAACCGTGTGCACAAATGAAATTTAGGAGGAGAAAAGTATTTCCGTGTATATTTTCTTGCTGCTTTCCTCTAATTAGGATGTGGTTTCTTTCAGTAAGGCATTCAGCCATGTGA
Source organism: Acanthisitta chloris (assembly GCF_000695815.1). Lineage (NCBI taxonomy): Eukaryota > Metazoa > Chordata > Aves > Passeriformes > Acanthisittidae > Acanthisitta > Acanthisitta chloris. The sequence goes on from NW_008676386.1 coordinate 10,018, forward strand.
GTTTTACCTATCATGTAGTTGTTCTTTTGTGATTTTTCTTGGGGGATTTTGTATGCGTATCTTTATTTCATAATTTAGGACAAAACCTATGCCATTTTGTGTGTGTATGCTTGTTTGATAATTTAGGACAAAAAATGTCTGAAAGCAGCCTGTTTAGTAATATTTTTGAAACAAAGTGAAGTAAACACTTCGGTGCTGGATATTCGGTATTTATATCATAAATAAAAACCAGTGGATTATTGCCTTGTGGGAAAAGTGAAATTTGAGTGTAACATCAGGGAGACTTGCTCATAAACCTCTTCATAACAGAACTGCATAATTAAGTAAGATCTAATCCTTGTGGAATTATAGGTCACAAAGAAGAATAAAAAATGGTCACTCCCTATTGTCACCTTTTAAAAAATGTTTTATTTGTTTCATTTTAATTATTAAAGGATGTAATTGATGCACAGAATGAACTAGCCAGCAGTATGGATATTTTTTTTTCTCCTATTGTTCCTATTGGAGAGCAAGGCTTGTTGCTGCACCTGCTGAAGGAAGGAACTGAGATATATGGAGAGTTTGCCACTGCTGGGGAGGAGGGAGAACAAAGAAAATAAGAGTAATGGGTGAGGCCTCTATGGTAGCTGAAATAGCAGACATTGGCCTCACTTTTTTTTCCTGCCTTCCCCTGTCTTCTTCCAAGATTAGTTTTTAATCCCGTCTGGGCCCTCACCCTTCTTTCTGCTGTTCTCATTGTTCTTCTAGATGGCCTTTCCCAACCCCTGACCATTTTTGCTAGGGTCTGTGAATTATTTTTTTAACTGTGGTTGGACAAAAGATAGCAGTGAAGCACATCCAGAAATCCTATCAAGAATATTAGGATTTAGGTGAAGTCATGAGTGGAGATTAAATAAAATACGTGATTAAGTACTCTTCAGAAAGGAAAAGTGTATTTTTAAGAGGTTTGATTCTTTTCATTCCCAGAAATGAGTGAAGTCTGAAGACGTTTTCTCTGGACAGCAGGAAATCAGCAGCAGTCTGCCTTCACTATTTCAGTATTTAAGCCAATGAAAACATTTGCTAGTGCCATATGCACTCTCTAGGTCAGTGATTTTTCCAGACCCAACCAGAACTACACAGGTAGCTCTGTGTTCTGAGCCAACAAATGTGAGGCAGTATGGGTGGGAAATAATCACTGTGATAGCCTCAAGCCTGTTCCTCAGCTCCTCTGTCCCATGTTGTGTTGCCTGGAATTCACTGTTTACTATTTTTAATAGTCACGGTAGGGTTGGTCTCTTCTGCTGTGTCTCAAGTGGAAGGACGAGAGGAAATGGCCTTAAGTTGCACCAGGGAGGTGCAGATTAGATACTAGAAAAAACGTTTTTCACCAAAAGAGTGTTCAGGCATTGGAATAAGTTGTCCAGGGAGGTGGGAGAGTCACTATCTCTGGAAGTGTACAAGAGGTGTCTGGATGTGGCCCTTGGGGATATGGTTTAAGAGTGATTATGGTGGTGCTGGGTTGACTTTTAGACTAGATGATCGTGAACCAACCATGATGGTGCTGTGATTCTGTGAGCTGTAAAGTGTGTGTTTTTCGACAAGTATGCAAATTTTTGCACCATAGAAAATGTCGTAGTGAATGTTTGTAATTATTTCTAGACTAGGTGCCTCTGATTTTCCACAGTACCTGAGGAAACTGGATTGCTGCATTGGTTGAATTTGAATGTCTGTGTTCCTTGAGTACTTTTGAGAAACCAAGACTGATTCATTGATTATCTGCAATGTCCTGTGCATTCTTATTTTATATGCATTTAGTTTGATTCTGTTGGTATTTTTCTGAATTTCAGAGGTATGTTTTCTTCAAAACTCCTAAAGAAGTTAAACCTCCTGAGGATCTTCAGGACCTTGGTGTTCGATTCTTACAGCCATTTGTGAATCTGTTATCCAAGGGAACATACTGGTGGATGAATACATTCATCAAGACTGCCCATAAAAAACCAATAGACTTGAAAACCATAGGCAAACTTCCCATTGCTATGAGAGCTCTGACCAATTACATTCGCCTTAATGAGGCCTTTGAAGTACAGAAGGTATGCAAAGCATGGAATTATATCTCTGCTTACTTACTGCTTACATTTTTGCATAAAAAAATGCTATAAGCATGATACAGAATTATATAAACAGACATGATGCAAATGAAATATCCAGTAACACAGCTGTCCATGTACAAAGAGACCACATACTCAGTGGTACCTGGTACAAACAATGAAGTTTCTCGAAGTAAACATGCATGTCAAACATATTACTGCATAAATGTGTGTGAAATGAATATGGCCTCTATTTTGATGTGGAAAGTAATTATGGACTGTATTCACTGACTATCATTATTCTTCCTAATAAGACTCTGGAAATATTCAGTTCCAGAGTCAGTATTAATGAGGCCTTGCAGAGCTATTTTTTACATGTTACTTAAGTTAGAATTTGTCCATAGGAGAATTCAGGGCTGAAACTACCACAGCTCAAGTTTTGTTTGACTCGTTGGTGGGAGCTGAGTGTATTTGGGATTTAAAGAGAACTCTAGTGCATCCTGTCTAAGAAGAGCACAGGTTTCCAGTTTGTGTTCACTGGAAAATAAAAACTGTCAGTTCCCTCTCCCTTCTTTTTTGTTCTCACCCAGGAAGCCACAAACAACACTTACTTGGTCCCTATTAAGGGTAGGAGAGAAATCATGGTTCTTTTTGTGGAGGGGAGTGCAAATTAAGGTTTTGCTCTGACTCTATACAAAGAAATAAAACAATAGTTGTAGTTCCTGTGCTTTTCTAGCTCAAAGATTGCAGCTGGTTGTGAATGAATTAAAGCAAGGAAAAAATTACCAATCATTTATCAGACCTGAGGTGAAGGTCTAAAAGACTTCTTACTAATTTTTCTTTTATTCTGAACAGAACAAAAGATCATCATCTCCACAAGGATCCAGGTCCATTTGGCGTGCTCTCTGCTGTGCTTTTGGAAGACCCTTACTTCTCAGTAGCACGTTCCGTATCCTGGCTGACTTGCTTGGATTCGCCGGGCCACTCTGCATCTCTGGGATTGTTCACAATGTTGGGAAAGGAAATAACACCATCCGTCCTCAGGTACTGTCAAAGCATCACAAAAATAAAGGAGTCAAAAAAGTAATGCTATGACTATGTATTGTTTGGCCTCAGTAAAGAAAGCAACTCTGCAATGTATTTGTGAATGCTAGAAGTGACAGTGTGAATGTACTGCCTGTGGTCCACTTTTATGCTGTGATGGAGTGGGTCCAGCAGAGGGGAGCATCTCTCTTACTGGGATAGGCTGAGAGAGTTGGGGCTGTTCAGCCTGAGAAGAGATGACCAAGAGGGGACCTTAGCAATGTATATGAGTATCTGAACGGAGGGTGTCAAGAGGATGGAGCCAGGCTCTTCTCACTGGTGCCAGGCAAGTGGATGAGAGCCAATGGACAGTAACTGATACACAGGAAGTTCCACCTGAATACAAGGAAGAACTTCTTTCCTGTGCAGTCAGTAAGCACTGAACATGTTGCCCAAAGAGGTCATGGTTTCTCCCCCACTGGAGTTATGCAAGAACCATCTGATGCAGTCCTGAGCCATGTGCTCTAGGATGGCCCTGCTTGAGCAGGGAGGTTGGACCAGATGACCCACTTAGGTCACTTACAACCTTACCCATTCTGTGATTCTGTGAGGGAGAAAATACATGAGCCATGCATGTAGTTAGCCTTGCATTCTGGAGAATAGCCTCAATCAAGATAATGGTGAAGCATATCCAGGATCACATTAATGTAAGTATTTTAGGTACAGTCTTGAGTAGAGAATGAATCAAGTATGTGACTGAGTCCTTTTTGGAAAGGAAAAGTGTGTTTTTAATAGGCTTGGCTTTCCGTTTCCAAAAATGAGTGGTGTCTGTGAGGATTAAAGCAGGCTTTTGTCATCATAATAAAATGCCAAGTAATTTAACTGTGACAAAGAATATCCACTAGTGTCTTTGGGGAGGTTAGTTTTAAAAGATCAACTGAAACACATTTTTAGAGGATGCAATTTAAATGGATGTTCTCCAAGAGGAGGCAGACGTATTTCTTGATTAACTAAAAAAAAAAATGTAACTCAGGAAGCATCTTTTCATTGTAAGGTGAGGTCACTCAGGCTGGATTTCTATGAAATAGATCTGTTTGTTTCTGCAGCTCACTTAGTGTTTGATAGAAGACTATTTCCAAAGTCTGTTAACACTAATGGAAATATACTCATTCAGTCAAGTACACTTTGGATTAGGTTCACTGTAAATATTGAAATACACCAGCTGCATTGCAAAAAATTTAACTAAGGCCTCAGGCTAAAATTAATTGTTTGTCCATTCAGCAATCCTTATCCTAATATTTGGAAACTTCAATATAGCCAGTAGATTTAATGGAAATCAGTTAAAGCAGGAAATGAGAACAGTAACACTACAGGCCTGTGTTGTATCAAAGTTCTGTGGAAGATGTTGAGTGCCGCTTCTTGATAATTTCTTTGGGAATTTCAGCTGAAATTACACTAAATCACAATTTACAAATTATCCTAGTTAATTTTCCTATTAAAGCATCAGCTAGTGCTTCTCTGTGAAAAAACCCAACTCAAGTCTGGTCCAGATAGGCCCTAAGCAGAGCCTCATCTGGCCTTGACATCCTCACCCACTGTGTCTAGCTAAGCAGTAGCCACATCATTGTCATTTGCACCATTTTAGAGTTGCCTAACAGCAATATTTACTGGTGGTGATAGTCCACAAGTGACACTTAAGGGTGTATTTTAGCTTTGCTAAAATGTTTCCAAGAGGCTTTTCCTTCTGACCTGGTTTATAAGCCTCTTTTTTTCTGTTAAGAGGGTAATCATATTTGTGTTTGAAAGTTGTTTTTGCTGGATTAGATAAAAAAAATTTTCTAATGAAGTCTTTCTGTTCAAACCATCTGTAAAGGGACTGGGGTGTTCAGGAAAACTCCCACATATATGCACATACCTAGCCAACTTATTTTGGAAAGAAATACACCAACTCTACTGTTAGGAATGTTACATCTTTACTTGTAATGAGTCAAAAAAGAAGAGAACATTGACTTATTAATTGTTTGACCTTGTGAACCTCATAGGTGTGAGAAACAAGCCTTCTGAAACACTGTTTTAGGAACACAAAGATAAGCTGGGGGAAACATTGTGCCTGATGTGCTGCTGAGCTTGAGAGTGTTGAAAAGACAAGCAAAGTAAGCTGTGGGCACAGTGGAGGATGTCTTTCACCCATCTGTATCTTAAATAATTTAGACGGAGGAGATGTAATGAGTCAACTGTATCTTCTGAACAGAAATTGTGTTTGTGAAACTGAAGTTAAAGAGATAAAATATTTGCTGTATTCTTCAAGTCCTTTGTGACAGTAATAAACCACCACGGAGCTGGAACTCTGAGATCACATGGGTGTCACAGGCAATATTAACTGCTTCGGTTTGTGCCACAGTTAGTCAGAGCACGACAGCGTCTTAAATTCTGTCACGCTCTTCATGTTTATTTATAACTCCAGTATCAATATTTATGGCCACCCTGGAACATTCTTATGACACAAATTTCTCTGAGTGTTAATCATTTCACACTGAAGAAGAGACTGACAGAATGATAACCTTTATATTTTGCTGGTAGTATCTTCCACATTGCAGTGTTAGGATTAGCAGTTCCAGTATTAGGAGTATCTGCTGACATAAAACATTCAAGTGACACAGCAAACCTACAGACTCATTAAATAAAAACTTCTAGAAGTCATAGGGCACAGTGTAGCAAAAGGCCCGGTACTGACATTAAAGACTCTGAGTGTAAAGTCTTTTAAGTATTTCAGTTGATGGCCTTTTGCTCAGCCTTTTATTGATTGGAGCCTACTGGCGCATTTGAAAAGTGGTGTTAGCCTGAAGGTGTCAGGAAGGTGGAACACTGAATGTTCCCAAAACACCTTGTGAAAATAAAACATCTAGTTAGTTCCATCAACTTCTCAAACAAGGTTATTTGCCTAAAATGCAAAAGGTTCAATAGATGTTATTTCCATGTGTTTCCTTCAGACTGACAAGTGTACTTAGACAGCTATTGTAGTCTAAACACAGGGATGCTTAGTGACTTTATAAATCATAATGGCCTGATAATGCATCTGAGACTTAGCAAACATGTTGATGCTTTCACCAAGTCTGTGTGTGTGATGCTTATGCATATATGTCTGTCCTTTTCTCTCAAGGGAGTGCTAGAAGAAATAATGAGAATATTCATCTCACTTTCCCTCCTTGTCTATTATGTAATGTTATGTTCAGAATCAACACTTGCACTGAAATCTCACTGGTAGAAAAGCTTGATTTGTGAAAATATGGTGGTGTAAAAACTAGTATTCTTTTACATACAGTAAAAAGTAGTATTAGCTGCAGCAATTAGCAGTACTAGCCAGATATCTATGTAGGGCAGTACTGAAATTGTGCTGCTTCTGTTACTGCCTTTGATAGAGCTCAGTGTATCTCTAACCTCCTTGGTCCATAACTGTGACAGTGTTCTGGCCTTTCCTTTTGCTGTCATATGAATATCTTGGACAATCAGGATCTCCAGGTGTCGGTGCCTTGTGTGTTGTTCTAGCTTTGCCTTCATAAGGAGCTTTTTTTTAATTTTTAAGGTGTTAGGGATGGCACTATTTCCTGGGTGGCCATGTGTTGAAATAAAAAGAAATCCCAGTGAAGAATTTGTAAAATAATAGCAATTCTTCCAATAAGCTTTTTCTTTTGCACTTATAAACTGTTTCATGTTCTGTTTTGTATTTGAGTACATATATGCTGCACAGGAAACAACAGGTGACTCTTAAACTGGTGTAGTTAAACACCAGAGGTAGTTCTTCCACCTGCTATGAAGCCTAATGCTTTATACTTATTAAACTAAGTAAATATTAAAGAGTCTGAAAGATAAATCTGATGCATCTAATTGGCCATGGTCTTGGCCAATTTGTGAATTTCTTTTTTCTTTTCTACTGTTAAGGCCTTGCAGGTGGCATGGGAAAAGACTGCATTGTACTTAAAATTAACCATTGTATTTCCATTTAGTTTCCAAAATGTGGTACATTTTGTAGAGCTTCTGGGCTACATGTAGAACCTTGAGTCTTCCTCCTTAGTCATCAGTTATAGCAAGAATAAATTTACAACCACACTTGGATCTTGCAAGGGTCAAAGACAAGTTAACTTGATTTGAAAAACTTAACTTGTAGGACTGTAAATAATCTGGAAGGGAGAGTCATTTTTACTGTACTATAGACTTTTTGCAGTATATAATGCTGCTGTAGCCCATTTGAATTACTGTGGAATAAGTAATAATTTAGGGATTTAAAATCCCTTTAGGGTACAAATAACTAAAACTGTAGTTAAATGTCTGTTTATCTGAACGTATTTGCTGATATGTACCATGATTGTTCAGGGTTTTGCATTTGATACAGGTTTAAAGAAACAAGTGTGCCCAGTGATTGTTTATGTTCTATTAATTTGACTTTGAAGACTCTGCATGCTTGAATACTTTCTCTGAGGATTAATTCCTTACTTGGGTCAATGGCCCTACAGACTGCTGAAATGTTTATGTACATCAGGTCTGGTTGAAGTCAGAACACCTAGCTGAATCAGAAATATTATTGTCTGACAATTTACCTTTGGAAGTGAGAAATAAATTATTCAATGAAATAGTTTTTATTACCTGTTTCAAAGAATGATCTTCAACACCGTTGAGTGTCACTAATGGAAATTTTCCATGTTGTTTTGAGTTCTTGCACTTTCTTAGATAAAAGTAATAAATGACTACCAGGGTGCTTGAACAAAGATTTGCAGGAGTGGAATCATAATTACTTGCTTTTCTCTGTGTCCAGCCTTGGTCTGAATCTCAGTGCTTGTAACAAATGGCACGTTAAGTGGGAAAAGTGGGTAAACCTAAGAAATTCGTACAAGTCTGTCTGTGTTGCATATTAGACAAAATTGAGAACTGCTTAGTTTTGGCAATATCTGAAGAAGAGTTACCCACAGTTGGAAGTGATTAGATATTTATGGAGAGTGACTGTTTGGTGTTGATGAATGAGCTCCCATGCCAACAGATGGTTAAACCATTGTGTGGACAGGTCAGACTAGTTTCCTCTTAGGAGAAGGAATATTGCTGTATAAAGTGGGAGGAACTGTCTTAGGAAACTTGTCCTGGATGTATTATTGTAAGCATTCACACTTTTCATGGGGTGAAGCAAAGGATCCTTCCAAAAACTGTTATGCTTATTATCTTGTTTACTTGTTTGCAAAGGTAAGCATACGTTTCTCTGCTTTTATTCCTATAAATCACCCTACTGATGTCAAGGGGATAGATAGTGTGCCTATTACAGCAATGGCAGGAGCAATCATGAGTGCCAAAAGATGGAGTAAAAAGAGATGGAAAAAATACACTAAGACTTTAGTTTCTCAGGGAGGTGAAGTGACCTCTTGGTTCACCACTGCTGAAAGGACTCCCTTCTTTCACATTCCTTGTCACCTCTGCTGCTATTTGCTCCTTTGCTCTATCTTTGGTACCAACTGGACAATTCTGCAGTCTGATTTGGCCCATTATATTTTTCCTGGGCTGATTTTCTTGTCAGTGGTTTGAACTGTGTTTAGTTTTGGATACCACAATACAAGAAAGATATAAAGCTATTAGAAAGCCATCCAAAGGAGGCAACAAAGATGGTGAAGGACTTGGAGGGGAAGCCATATGAGGAGTGGCTGAGAGCACTTGGTTTGTTGAGCCTGGAGAAGAGGAGATTGAGGGGAGACCTCATCACTGTAAATAGCTTCCTCACAAGGGGAAGTGGAGTGGCACTGACCTCTCCTCTCTGGCAACAAGCGACAAGACCCAAGGGAATGGCCTGAACTTGTGTCAGGGTAGGTTTAGGTTGGATATTAGGAAAAGGTTTTTCACCCAGCGGGTGATTGTGCACTGGACCAGCTCCCCAGGGCAGTGGTCACAGGCTAACCCTGGCAGAGTTCAAGAGGTGTTTGGACAATGTTCTCAGGCACATGGTGTGATTCTTGGGGACGTCCTGTGCAGGGCCAGGAGTTGGACTCTGTGATCATTGTGGGTCTCTTCCAACTCCAAATGTTCTTTGATTCTGTGATTCTGTGAATTGGCTCAGGAAGATAATAAATTAGCTCCCCCCCAGTGCACCACAAGCAACAGAACCATGCAGGTTGGAGCAACTTAGGTGCAAGTAGGGGTAGGGAGAAGTTTGTTCTTTCAACTGTCTCAGCCTCATCTTACAGAAGCACAGCTTCAAAAACTAAATTTAGCCTGTATGAACTTGCCATACGGGGGTTCTATGATGTTAACTGCAAGGTGCTGACCAGATCTAATAAAACATAGAGGCAGTGAGAGTTGGTGAAATATATTTTATTAAGTGTTATAACCGTCTTGGAAACATCAACAGCAAAGAAACTGTGTAGGCAAGAAGTGTGCTGAGCAAAGGATACAGCAGAAGTGTAAATGGCAAGGAGCCTGAAAGAGAATAAAAAGGGATCACTTCCTAGTTTTGCCTTTGATTGCTGGCTTATGCTGCCATTAAAGTTTTGAAGGAGCCAAGAGGAGAAAGAGGAAGGCAGAGGCATTTTAGTTTCAGAAGGCTTGCCAAGGTGAATCAGCCTCTGAACTAGCTGTAGCACCAAACGTGTGGCTTCTTAAATATAATCTCAAATAAATGCACTGTTGTCCCATTAAGCTGTAGACATGCTTCAAAATGCACTTGAGTGATCTCATGAACTTGCTAGGAGGTAATGACCATAAACAGAAGTTCTGAACAATATACTGCAGGCCAAAATAATGTGCAGAGTTCCAGGAGTTGGAAGGATGTGTTTTTGACAAGTTCTGAAGGTCATTCTAGTGTTCAGTAACCTGAGGTGTTAAAATAGCAAGTAATTTTTCCCAAAATTTGTTAACTAGCCCTTTCTGACTATGGGCAGTGCACATCTTTTAACAAATGTGACCATAAAGAGTTACTCTGTCCTAGAGTTTTGGAAGGATATCAGAAATCCTATAAATGTCATTATGCATTTACATGAAGCTTACTGAGTTGACAATTTATGACTGTTTCCTTGAACTGATAAATTGTGGGGTTTCAGACAAGACTGGGAGCACTTTCAAAGGAATAAACTGTGATTACCTCTGCTTATTAATTATGCAAATCTGGTAATTAAGTTATCATTGCACCTGATTTCTAACTTTCTTTTTTTTATAGACTAAAATTCTTGGTGTTTTCTTTATTTCATCTCAAGAGTTCCTGTCCAATGCTTATGTTTTGGCTGTACTCTTATTTTTTGCCCTTCTACTGCAAAGGACATTTCTCCAAGCATCATACTATGTTGCTATTGAAACGGGAATCAACTTGAGAGGTGCAATACAGGTACCAAATATATTACTAATTAACCTTTTCATACACTTATACATGTTTTTGTAAATACAGATTATAATTATAGTTAAGTTCTGAAGTGCTTCTCTCCTGAAATGTATTGAATGTAGCCATTGCCGTTAAAAATTTTTAGCTTAGACCTGTGTTCAGTTTCCTCTGCATCTTATTTGATGGTTTTATAAAACATTTATTTGTAATATCTAATACTGTATTTTGTCTTACTTTCAAGCAAAAATTTGCTGATATTAAAACTGAATGTAACTTCTGAAAGCATTTAGGTTGAGCACTGTACCTCTCCCATCTCAAAGGCATTTTGTTTTTGTAACATCCCATGCAAATAATACAGTTTAAAAGTGTCTTGTAGATATACTTATATCTTGTAGATATAAGGATAGGTTGTATTTCCAATGCGTGGAGTAGAGTTTTATCCCATGGGTCATGCCACATAATCTACCAGGCATTGCAGGGTCTGTAATTACTGAACACAAGTAAGATTGCTGAAATGGATTCCATAATCACTACATAACTGCAAACAGCAGATCAAAGTTTTATGTAGCATACAAAACACTCTGCCTGGAAATGAGAGAATTTGGTGTAAGGTTACAATGTGGGATTGCCAAATCACTGGGTGAAACCTGCCCTCTGACAGCCTGGAAACCAACCTTATAAGTTACACTATTTATCCACTGAGCTACATGGATCCTGTGAGAGTCTCTGTGATGGATGGATGTTTTCAATAGCAGCCTAATTGTTTAATCCTCTTTTGATCTTACACTTGGAAGCACTTGTCGGCCGCCAGACTTCGGGATTTCTTCCACTGGTTTTCCCATATTAGAGTGAAGTCAAAAAATCCTAAAGGAATAAAAACCCAAAAGATGTGAAAAAAATTGTGTTTCTTGTATCAAGCAGGAGAGCTGCAACTGACTGAAAAACACATGGTCTACAGCAACTGTAAAAGGGGAATTGTTGGGATGTAGTGCTACATTAATTTTGTTTAAGAAAAGCTTTGTGTTCTTTGCACTGGATGCTACACAGAGGCCCAGATAATGCCAGTTGGACTACTCAAATTGGAAAATTTTTAGCCATGACTCTAAGCAGCAGATTAGTGTTAATGGCAGTGTCTGTGCCAGTATTTTTATACATTATTTTTCTTATTTATTTTTTTAAAAAATCTTTTAGCTCTTTTCTTCCCATGTGTAAACCTGCACCTGTTCACTGTGTCCTATATAACTTTGTTTCATGATGGACAATCAGCACTTGATCTGAAGGCACTTACTTAATCAAAGTACTTCCTGTCAGCTCAGTCTCATGATGGCAGAGCATCATGTTTAGCCTTTTACCAAACCAGCTGGTAAAAGTTCACTTGCATTGTTGTGTATTAAGTTATTGTTATACATGGTGCCTGATTCTGCACTGAGTCAACTCCTTAATTCCATACAGAATTGTACCTGTGACGTTAGCCACCTGTGAATTAAACTTTGTAAGAGGACTGAGCTCTCTAGCCAAAATGTAGCAACATTCTCAGCCAGGAACATTGTTCTGATGTTGGATGGCACCTGAATCAATGGCCAGAGCAAAATAACAAGGAGTATAACATCCTGATGATTATTAGTGCTAGTTACACAAGGGAACTCCATGGAGATGCTGGAGGTGTATAAATCATAGCGTGGCTCTTTACCATTTTGGGCTGTAAAGGTTTCATTCTCTTATTGATGTACAGGGGTGCAAAAAGTACTTAGACAACCATGATGCACCTAACTGCACTGTGCTTTGTGTTGGTGAAGAATAAATAGTTTTAAATTTTACATCATAACATAAAAGGCCAAAGTTTCAGCCCTTCATTCCAGTTACTGGAAATGTTGTTTTCCCTTAATAGCCTGAACCTTTGTTTTAGATGGAGCTAGAAATCTCATTTTATTTCTATATTGCTAATATCTTTCAATCTCTCTTCCAGACAAAAATATACAATAAAATCATGCAGCTTTCAACTTCTAACATGTCTATGGGGGAGATGACAGCAGGTCAGATCTGTAACCTGGTTGCCATAGACACAAATCAGCTGATGTGGTTCTTTTTCCTCTGCCCTAACCTTTGGGCTATGCCAGTACAGGTAAGGTGATTGAATGTGCTTTTGTTCTTAATGTGTGCCAGTCTGTGGTTCATTGCATATGAATTTTGTGAAAGTAGAGATATTAAAGCAATTAAAGAATAACTTGAAATAAGATTTCAAGCTATTAACATCTACAAACACTGCGTGTAATATATTGTACTTCTGTGAAATACATTTGTGTCTGTCTGTGACTGGACTCTAGGTATTAGGATCTTGACTGCTGCCAAACATGCTTTGCATTTGTAACAAGAATTTATAGGGTGCAGCAGGTTGCAGTGCATCCATTTATTACGTCAGGGTGTTAACTGGAAGATATTGCAATCATTTGTCTTCTGAATCACAGAGCAAGAAGCAAGGGATGTAGTCATTGATTCATAAATATGATTGCTTAAAGATGATTCTTTGGGGATGATCCTTTGAGGACTAGAGGTCATAAGCTGAGACAGGAGGGATTCAGATTAGATGTTAGGAAAACATTTGTCACTGTCAGGGTGGTCAGGCACTGGAATAGATTGCCCAGGGAGGTGGTGGAGTCACCATCCCTGCAAGTGTTTAAGAGGTGTCTGGATCTGGTGCTGGAGGATATGGTTTAGGGGTTCCAGCAGTGACAGGTTAATGGTTGGACTCAATGATCTTGGAGGTCTCCTCCAACCTTGATGATTTTATGATTCTATGATTCTTTGGGCATCCCTTAAAACTACTGATGCCTCCTGGACGACAAATTCCATGGATTTTATTTTTTTTTATTATAGCATGTTTATTATATGTAATGGTTTTGCTGCTTTATTCTTTCTGGTGTGTTTGGTCTCCTGTCTCTAAATACCACACTCATCCCTTCAGTCTTATTTCCCCTATGGATAGCAAGGAGCAGATCACTGTTCTGAGTCACACTCAATTGCCTGATGACTCCTGGTTCCATGTCCTGTAGCCTTTTGTAATGCCCAGTGAGATATAGTTGTGTCTTATCAAGTCATTAAGATGAGGAAAGGAAAATCCCATCTCAGAAAGTACTTCCATAATGGATTTAAAATAATCTTAATCCTCAGAGAAACAGGAGTTCATATATGATGTCCAACATGGAAACATGGTATGTTTACCTCCTTCATAGTTTCAGGTCTATGGAATGTACATTGTGTCCTATGAGCTTGTGGAGGGCCTGGAAAACAAATCAGATCAAAACTAGTCTATTTTGTTGTTTTGTTGAGTTTTTTTCCAGTGAAGTATTATTGCTGTGAGTCTATGAAGTGGTGAATCTCACTGGATGGCCTTGTTATTAAAGTCTCTGCTAGTAAGGGGATAGAGCAGATAGAGTAGCAGGAGATCAGAGCAATCTCAGTAGAACCTCGGATCATTTTTCAAAGTTCACACCTACTGAAATGGGGGCAAAGTGCAGAATGCTTGGTTAGGAACAGCCAGTACTTAAGCAAAACCTTAGAGGCATCCTACATACCCATCTATTTCCTGAGAAAGCTCACAATAAAGCACATAGTTTGGTCTGATATTAACATGGTACCCTGCAGGTCTTTCTGCTTTCTTCCTGATAATTGTTATAGTTGTTGAAAGTGCTTCAATGCTAAAAGTAAATACAAATCAAAGAGGAAGTTTTAAATTCAGTCAGTATTTTCTTAAAAGTATCATTTAGTTTCAAAAACACGATGAAAACTCCATTGTGTTCCTGTCACAAAGGCAGTCTGGTTCCTGCACTATGCAGAGGCTCTTTGGCTCATGTGAAAGTCAGAAAACTGCAAGTAATCTACCCAACATCTTTGCATTTTGGCTTGCCTGCTTTTGCCCCTGAACAAAATCATTTTCATGTTTCTGTATGTGGACTGCAAGTGGCAGATGATATTTTCAGTCACTTTCTGACATGGTTTTAGGGGTGTTGTTTTGGAGTTCCTGTGTCCATCTGCTTCTGATACTATAAGATGTTAAGCATCTAAGAATATTACATTGAAAAGCTGGGGATGGGGAAGAAGAGCTAGGCACTCAGGTGGTTATGTAAATTGCATGAATGTCCTTCAGAGAGTGAGGTGTTAGACTGCTGGCCATCAGGAGAACTGGATTCTTTTCTGACATTAAAGATACATATTAAATTGTGTGTATTTTATAGTGATTCCTGTCAAAAATAAGAGATTTCAGTCAAGCTGCTACAGATCAGACAAGCAAGTTCTCCTTAAAATCTGGTCTTAAAATCATCTGGTCACATGGCAAGGCAGATTAAATTCCTAACCTGGAAAAAACCCCCACCCCTGACATTTTTTAGCATCAGTATTGTTTCTCTGAAATTATGGGGGGGTGGGGAGGGGAATGGGAACCACAATATTTTTAAGTGGGTGGAGAAAAATCAAGGAACATGTCCTAATATTGATGTCTAATTGCAAAACAGGCAACTATAATGAAAAGAAACTGATTCAAAAAATCATATTAAGTATGGTTATATATTAGGAGTTTATCAGTAATTCAGATATCAGGGCATTTTCTTTCCATTTGCAGCAAGTGCCTTGCAGTAAGAAGTCAGTGATGGTATTCTGCTAATATGGTATTGGTGAAAGAGCTGTGAGGCATTAAGAGGTATCCACTCTTTGAATGATAATGTTTAGGGTCCAATTACCCCTCAGTCTAGTCTCCATTGTAAGTCTATTAGTAATATGAACTATGTACGAGATATCAACTTCATGTACACCTTTTTTATAATACTTCTCTGGCTGCTCAGTGTAGAGAGCACTTTAGTGCAACTGAGAATTAATCCAATTTTGTTGCATATTCTGTAACAACATTTTGCTCTAATGTGCCAGAAGTCACGGACTCATAAAGACTTCCTGACAGTCTGTTGAAAATATGATTACATTTGAATTAAATTTCCCCCTGTGATGCTCCTTAGCAGATGAGGATGATCAGTGCCCAGAGCATGCTCCTGTTTTGTGGATGGTGCACACATTGCCAAAATCAGTGAGTCACATTGGTCACAAAGGTTTCTTCAAAAATTTTGCTACAACATTCATTCAATACCTTGCTTTATGAGGCAGTGAAAGCAATTACTGAGTGCTTGAGAGACAACTAATAACAAGTTGCACAAACTTCATTCGTATTTAAAACAGGTTTTTAATTGTTTGGTAGTTCTTAATCTGGCAATCAATATTTCAGCATCTGCTCTGGGTTTTGTAATAGCCATTCATGGCAAGTTAGATTTTCTATACAGTCCAGATAATTTGAGCCCCATCTTTGCTCTGACTGGAGTCAATGGGAGCTTTATTGCTACCTTAAGTGACTGTTTGAATGTCACTGAAATCCATGAGAAGAGGCCCAGGCATGCCAATCAGTTGAAAGATGCCCTCAGCGGGTTTGGCTCAAACCCTGGGAGCAAAATGAGGCCCTTAAAAGGCTTTCCCCCCACACCTCCATTTTATAAAAACCCATTTGATTTCATTGTGATTATTAAAAACTCCTGTATTCTCATATCTCTGGCTCATTGCTAGGGATAGTTTACACTTGTAATGAAAGGACATTTGTCTCTTTCAAAACTGCCCACAAAGAAGTTGCTGGCTAAAAGAATTTGCTCTCCTCAATAATCAAGACAAATAACCAGAGTTATTGGTGAGTTTCTTGCTCCTGATAAATATCTCTGACAGGGAAGAGCTTTGGGATTTTGCTGAAAGGGAAGTGAAGCGTTTCATTACACCTTTTTTTTAATAAAGATGATGGTTACCTTCTCAGGAATATTAGTGAGAACCTTCCCACCTGCCAGGTACTGTCCTCTAGAGTTCAGATATTATCTGTGTACTGTTTAATCTTTACTCTGTGGTATGGTACAGAATTACATTTAATAAGACTTACAGATTTCAACACTTCTCAGATAAGTCTTTACATATTATTTTTCTTCCTTGTACACTGAATATATTTTGCAAATTTGCCCTTATTACCACATTATGCAGAAGACGAAAATGGGATCATTTTTAACCTCTTGGAAACATGGAATTTTTATTGCAAAGACTGACCCTCGATAGCTAGGATGGTGGGGTGAAAGCAGCTGTGAGCTAGCAGCTCCCTCAGAATCCAGCTGGAATAGCTATCTCCTTGGCTGTGTAAGAAGCTGATTGTCTTTTTTCTAGGACCAGGTGGTCCCATAATGCCCTTGGCCATCAACCAGTAGTGAAGAAAGCAGAAGAACAGGGACTCAGTGTTCTGCAGTGGCTGCACACTGTTTGATTTCCTATATTTTGAGTGCCTAGAGTGTCTGCCCATGACAAAGCAGTCATGAATGAATATCTTGATCTGTAAAGACCAGGATCATTTTGTGTTTCTGGGGTATCTGGCAGAGGCCTTATGTGTTTTGTTTGGTTTCATACACTAATAAATTTCCTGACTTCAGGTGAAAGCAGATTGTTCACTTACTCATCATGGAAAGATTTTTAATTTGCAATTTTAGCTTGCCTAGTACTAGTTTTGTGATGTGTATATATAATAGGATTTTACTGTAATGTTACCACATATTTCCTAAGCAAATACTGTGGCTCGTTTTGAGAGTCATGTTTTAGTTTAGTTCAGCTGTGGACAGGCATCAAAGAGTTCTTAAGAGGAAAAGAAAAAAAAATCTGTATTTTCTGTGTGTGAGTTAAATTAATGAAAATGTCAAGATGGAAATGTGGAAACTAAGGACTCTTTCTTCATGGAAACACCCAATTCCCATAAATATGTAGGG